>NC_142939.1:44958049-45063049 GCF_046866305.1 Octopus bimaculoides
TGTCTATTGACAGGAAGACAAATACTGACATTGCACAAGAAATTGTCAGTATTGCTAGCGAATTACAACAGAACTCTGATGGAATTGTTCTTGGAATTGATTTTAGTGGTGATCCAAAGGTCAGTTTATTTTTATTGTGAAACATTCATCTGAAATTAATGATGGGTTTTAAATAAATTACAGATATATTTTTCTACACTAGTTGGCATTGAAAGTATTATTGTAACCAACCAGATAATGAAACGAGTTTTTGTATTTCAAGACAAAGTTTAGCATCACCTCACCATACAGAACAAAGAATGGATAACAGGCCGGTGAGGAAGATATTTTTCTAGTATATGAGTGACAGTTGAAAATTGAGTAATGTTGACATGTTCGATACTAAATTGAGAATGAAGAATCATAAACCATCATTATTATGGCTGTCTTTACTGATCAAAACTCTTAATTTGATTGGATTTTGACTGCATCCAATCAGATGAATTCATCCTTTTACAACTCACAAGGAACAACTTCAAACCTTGCTATCTATATGCAGGTGAACTGAGGTATGTAGCATCAAGTGCACTGTCTTGAGGCCACTACTTTTCATAGTGGCCTTCTCAGATATGTCCTTATCCACACAGAGAGCCACCCTTGCATGCTATGCAGATGACATTAAAGTCTCACAGGTATACAAAACCCTGAAGATGACACGAACCTGCAGCAAGAGTTATATGCAAATACAAGTGGGCTGATGGCAATAATATGTTATTCAATGCTGGACACTTCCAAGCCCTTCTCTGTTAGCAGACAAAATATATTATATCTGGAGGGATTGCAGTTCCAGAATCACAATTAATGACCTGAATACCACATGAGTAGTGAGGAATCCTTCTTTCTCTTCAGTTCCGTTGCCACCAGGATATGCTATGTCAATTATCAGGCAAGTTTTTGTCTTTTATTTTCACTACAACAATGTCAGGTTTTCAATATTTAATCTGATGGTCGCATTGAATCATTGCATCCTACAGGATTTTGCAATCCTCATTTAGCCATACCTGTAATTTAAAGAGCCACCTTGTCAAACACTATCACACTGGTTTTAGCTGATGATTACGTTTAGGGTACATGTGCCTGTGTCCTAATTAGCCATTTACATGCTAATTCAATGTGAAAGCAGCCTAGTTAATTGAACAACTGGAATACTCATAGATGAAAGCAATAAATTTGTGGAGCAATGGTTAGTGAAAAGGAATGTAATATATGTGGCTCAAAAAAGTAACTATTGATTTCTTAAGTGAGACACTTAATCCGATTTTTATGCTACAACTTAATATTGATCATATATATTGCTGTCCCCTCTAATATATAGTCAAATCAGTTTGGTTTATGTTTCAATTTGATGGACAAGTAGAATTTACTAATTGAGTCATCAACATTCCTTACAATGTTTACATTGACAGAAACCGTCAATTAATCAAATTAGTATTTTCAGATATTGTACAACTATTTATTTTGTTTTCAGATTAATGATGCCAGAGACTTTATACCAGTATTAAAGGATGCCAAGGCACGTGGCCTAAAGCTAGCTGTTCATATTGCTGAGGTTCATATATTTTTATTTTATATTTATATATCTTTTGTGCAGGTTCCTTACTGATTTAAACACCAATATCTCTAAAAGTAAAGTTTTTCATTAAGACTCTTCATTTACCTTTCATGCTTGTATCCATGTTGTAATTAGTAGACTAAATCAAGTATATTCGTTGAACATCTTAACAAGGAATTTTATTGTAGAGTCACTGTTATCATCATTCAAATATTTTTCCCTGTGTTAAAGTTTGCTGTTAATTTATTCCTATATGTCTCAGACCAAAATCATTTGGGAGATCAAGTTATTCTAATAACCATGATATTTTCTTTATTTAAGTATTTCATTTTAAGACTTCTTTAGTCTATCCTTATTTTTGCATTCTTTCAACTAGTATCAGCCTCACTACTACGTTTACCAACATATTAACAGTACTAACTCATATGATATTGACCACCAGCCTGCTCTTCTCATGTTTAGACCTAGTCATTTCTATGGACACTGTCTAAGGAATATCATTTTACATTCTGTCTCTTGGGTTTTTATTGTGTTGAGTCAAAAGTTTTGCAATATTTTGCTAACTTATTTGCTTTATTCATCAAGTTACAACAAAAGCAGCTTAGCATTCATGGCTTGCTTTCTGCATTGACAACACTTCATCAACCAAGAGAGGATGGAAGATTCAGTGAAGGAGTTCTTTGCCTTGAATGACAAGGACTGGTATCAGCATGGGATCAAAGAGCTAGCGTAAAGGTGGTTTCAGACGGTGCAACATGATGGCCTCTACTTTGAATGCTTTTGTTTTAACCTGACGAATAAAGCAAATATGTTACCTAAATATTGCAAAACTTTTGACTTAACACAGTATTTCAAAGCATCATCAACCAAACTGGATGATTATGACAAGGGAATTGACAAGACAGATGAAGAGAAGTCTCTGCTGGATGTCCACTAAACTTCCCTCCCCCTACAAAATATTTGAATGATAATAGTTTGAAAACAATTATATTTTCATCTTTTTATTTGCTTTAATAGGATAAGAAGATAACGAAGTTTGAATTGTTATATTTGAATTATTTCCATAGGCATTACTGTTTTAAACTTTTGCTGCATACATTTCAAACACAAAAAGCAAACTTGGACTGGGCTCATTTCAAATATTTTAATTAAAACGATCTCACTCTAACCAGGTACAAAATGCACCAGAATCTCAACAGCTTCTCCTTGTAGAACCAGATAGGATTGGTCATGGTACTTTCCTTCACCCTCATGTTGGGGGTACACAAGAAATGGTGGACTTGGTCAAATCAAAAAATATTCCAATTGGTAAGAGAAAAAACAATTTATCTCAGTTCTTTCATTTTGAGACAGTTTGGACTATTTAATTCTTTAAAATTAAAATAGTAATTTCGCACATAATTCTTCCTGAATGTAAATAAGTTATTCTGTGCTTTTCTTCAGAATGTTGCATAACATCTAACCTGAAATCTGGTACTGTTGCAAGTACAGACAAACATCACTTTGGATTCTGGTATCGACAGAATCATCCAGTCATCATTGCGGTAAGTTAATTAGTTATTTAATAAATTCAAAAATTTTTGTTTTTAATTGCGAACAAAGAACAAGGGTTTAAAGTTTTCTAGATGGAAACAATCAAGAGGTAGGTAGAGTTGGCATATTGTTAGCAGAGAAATGCATAGAAAAGGTAATTGAGGCAGTCAAAGTGATAGATGAACAACACGATGGTGATTTACATCTCTGTTTATACATCATTTCTTCTGTTAAAACTACCCCAAGTAGTGTCTCAACAGAAAGACCAGCCATTGAAGTTGACAGTAGTATAGTAGAAAACACATATATATGAAAGAAAGTGGAAGGCTGATGGTCTATCAGGAACACCCAGTGACTGACTGGTATAGTAATAGTATAATGAACAATTACTACTACAAAGGCAAAGGAGATGCACTAGAGAGCAGTAATTACAGAGGCACTGAATTGTTGGACTAGGTTATATAATTAATGGAAAAAATTATAACAGTAAGTCCCTATATTTAGCATTTGTTGACCTAGAGAAGGCTTTGACAGAGTTTCATTCTCTGTATTTGTGGAGGCTCTTAAAGAAACTAGACATAGTGAGTCATCAGTGTCAGGAAGGGCATCCGGCCGTAGAAAACCATGTCAAATTAGACTGGATTCTGGTGCAGCCTTCCAGCATGCCAGCCCTGGTCAAATCGTCCAGCCCATGCCAGCATGGACAACAGATATTAAATGATGTTGATGAAATGGAAAAAAGGACAAATAATTCATTCTAGTTTTTCTCACTGTACGATCATCTTTGATTTCACACAAGTCTAAAGAAGAACTATTGAAAAGCCATAGAATGGTAACCACTGCAAATCAAGCATAAGGTCTGTGTGTGAATCAGGTGTTTATCAAGGTAATGTGCAGGTAGTAGTGGTCTGATAAAAAATAACAGAAAAAAAAGAAAAAAATCATAAAGGAACCATCACTAAATATTATCACTCCAAAATATGAAAGTATTTGAGGAAATGGAAATTTGTATGTTTTAACCTTAATTTATGATAGATTTTGAGTAACATTTTCTTGTATTTATTTCAGACTGATGGTGCAGGAATATTCAACACATACCTTTCAAAAGAATATGGCTTAGTTGCAGAGGCATTTTCTTTGACAAAAGAGAATGTTTGGGAACTTTCTTACAATTCCATTGATTATATTTTTGCCAATGAAGATACTAAAAATAGGCTTAAATTGAAATGGAAAGAAATCAAAGGTTCAATTTAAAAACATTTTCCCCCTCATTTTGAAAGTAGCATAAAATAATTGTGAGGGCACGATGGTGGACTACTAACCTTATCGGTCTAAGTTCATATGTTACAATTTATCCACCATTCGAATTGAAACAAATGCTCTCCAGTTTTATTTTACAGTTCAGTGGTTAATGGTTTTAACAAATAAATCATTTATGCATTCAGAGAAGAATGCATGTAAAAGACAACAAAAAAAAAAAAATGTGAATTGACATTATAGAATAGAGAAAAGCATTATAATCAAATAAAGCAAGAATCTTTCACATCTGTATTTCCTAAGCTAAAATATTAGTTGGTGAGAATCATTATCATCATTTAACATGTTTTCCATCACATGTCCAAACCAATATAGTCTACTCTCTTGCATCTGATTCCTTCCATGTCCAACTTTCCTTATACAGACACATGCCTACAAGTATATGGTACATGGAAGAGAGTAGCCAAAATATATATATCCATACCCACAACTCAGGTGGAGTACATGAGTTGCCAGGGAAGCAATCCATGTATGTTTAAATAGAAATGGTGATGGAAATGGGGGAGGGATGGTGGGTGTAAAGGGTTTGCAAAATGGACGCTGTCTTTAGGATCTGCACAAATCTATTAATAGTCTCCTCATTGTTATACGAACTTTTAAAAATATGCATACCTTTTAGTCAGCATATTTATCATACAAACATTTATGCAATAAATGAGAATGAAGAAGAAAAGCTGCAGAGTCTGTGGTTGCCAAAGTAACTGTTCAGAAAGAAAAGAAAATGGTGATGAACTGACATGTTAATATTTCTATAGTAAATTTCTTTTTATATTCCATTTTGTAGACAATAGCATCGTTAGTTACAGATTGCCAATGGCACAATCATAGCATTTACAATAGTAAGAATGACAAAAAAATATCAAAACATTTTTGCTTGAAAGTACTAGTTTATTGGCTACTTGGTATACATGAACACACACACACACACACAATAGGTTTCTACACAGTTTTCATTTACTAAATTCTACTAACAGGCATAGGAGTGGCTGTGTGGTAAGTAGCTTGCTTATGAACCACATGGTTCCGGGTTCAGTCCCACTGCATGGCATCTTGGGCAAGTGTCTTCTACTATAGCCTCGGGCCGACCAAAGCCTTGTGAGAGGATTTGGGAGACGGAAACTAAAAGAAGCCCATCATATATATATATGAATGTATGTTTGTGTGTCTGCGTTTGTCCCCCCAACATTGCATGGTGATATAAGTTGGTTCAGTCAGATTAAGATGAATGCTAAAACCACATTGCTTTGTAACATTATAGAAATATAATACTTCAATTAAAGGAGCAAAGTTCAGAGCCACAAAAATTATGGCTAAGGCTCACATCTGTTGATTTGAAACTCAAAAGCCAAATGTAAAGAAAGAGTGGTGTTCATGCCTGAACAATTGTAAAACAGATTTATTACAGTTGAAAATGCCAAAAGTTAAAATTGATGATGATCATCATCATCGTTTAACGTCTGCTTTCCATGCTAGCAT
This sequence comes from Octopus bimaculoides, assembly GCF_046866305.1. Classification (NCBI taxonomy): domain Eukaryota; kingdom Metazoa; phylum Mollusca; class Cephalopoda; order Octopoda; family Octopodidae; genus Octopus; species Octopus bimaculoides. The sequence goes on from NC_142939.1 coordinate 44,963,967, forward strand.
GGGTTGGACGATTTGACCGAGGACTGGTGAACCAGATGGCTACACCAGACTCTGATCTGATTTGGCAGAGTTTCTACAGCTGGATGCCCTTCCTAACGCTAACCACTCCGAAAGTGTAGTGGGTGCTTAAAAAATATAATTATAGAAATAGGTTTTCATGATAGCTAAATTTCCAAAGTTTTGTATGAACCATGTCCATCACCTACTTTCAGTTTTTAGTTGGAATTATGTTGCTAGGGGAAAAAAAAAAAACTGAGAATGTAACAACTTCACATTCTTTTGCAAGAATAAATCATTTACAGCAAATTTTAGTCAATTAAATTAAAATGATAAAAGTGCTGAGTAACCTCATGTTAGAAAATTGTACTTTTGAAAATAAACGTTTCTCTTTTAACCTCACCTGAGAGCTGAAGAGTTTTTCTTTTTTACAAATAAAATATCCATGTTCATACAGATGCATTTTCAGGAATTATGTCAATGCTATTTCAAATCCATTTACTGCAGGTGTAAAGTTAACTGCAAAGGGCATTCGCTGCTCGTGTTACATTGTCGAAACAGCTGAGCATGCTGCCATGCAACGTCACCTTGTCCACCATGGAGCTGTGCTGATAAACATACAGTTTTGCTTCCTTTTATATCACTGATATTGTGTAGGGAACCACCTGATTGAAAAATAGTTTATGTTTACAAATCATTCCAATTATTAATGGCACAACAAATTTTGAACTATATATATATATATATCATATGATTATATGTTAGCAAGCTGTATATCATATTTAAAACATATATAACTGTTGAAAGCCTTCTAACCTGGTATTTGTTTAGAGAAAGCATCACTTACAGATGTATAAAGCTAAAAAAACACACAAATATATTAGTAGCATATGAAAAACACACAGCAGAGGTGGTAGCATTCCTAAATCTGGATTTTTGCTTACTAGGGCTTCATCAGTAGCAGGTATCCAATGAATGCCCAGTGAAACTTGTTAATTGTTAAACAGTGATTGAAAGGCTACAGATGTCGCATTAAGCCAGTGGGCTCAATAAAAAAATTTTTTATGAGCAACAGAAGCAGTATTAGTTCAAATAAGCGACCTGTATATCATACTTTAAGCATATATACTGTTGAACATTTCTTGTCTGCTGTTGAAATATCTGAAATTTTTAGATAGGTGCAGGAGTGGCTGTGTCGTGAGTAGCTTGGGTAAGGGGAAGAGTACAGCTATCAGCTGAGTCCATCATCGAGATTGTGCTGCCTTCTTCCCTTAGCGGGGAAAGGAAGGCCTGTTTTTACTGCGTGGTAGCCATTTTAAAAGAAACGGTACGGAAGACACGAGCTATCCTCATTCATTCTCGCCAAATTGTCTCTCTTGCACACCACAACTGATGCTTCTTAGGCCCAACTTTTCTCTCAAGGTACTTACATTCTGTTGAGAGAGAAGTTGGACCTAAGAAGCATCAGTTGTGATATATATATATATATATATATATATATATATATATATACATACTTTCATTACAATGAGAGGTTGTTGTTATTGAGAGACAAATACAGCGAGAGAGAGAGAGTGTATGTGTGAAATATAGATAGATATCATTATACTAATTTGCAAGCTTTGACTGAAAGCACGAATAAGAGATACAATCAAGCAATGAGATGCACAGTTATTCTAAACAGAGGAAGCGTCCAATAAGCCAGCAAGTATGGTATACTGTTAGTAATAATTTAACCTTAAAAAGTGTGAAAAAGTATATATTGCATGAAAAAAACCATAAAGTCGTAGATGATATTTACAATTCCCCGAATATAAGGTGGTTTCTGTGAACAAATATTAGTTCCACGAATAAGCAGGGGTACACTATATGCAAAAGAAGTTTGCCAGTGTCCTGTGATGTGAGGACCAGAGACCTAAGAAGTTCTGGACTGCAAGACAGTGTGTCTGAGAACATTGTAATGGTATGGGAGAGAAGCATGTTTGGATTGTTGATGGTACATTTATACTTGGTGATTCTACTATGAAAGACTGCTAAATGTGGAGAATGTATGGGAGAAGGAGAATCTTTCTAAAGTGGACCCAACTGAAGGACCAGCTATCTAAGTTGACAGTAGCATGACCCTGATCATCATTGTTTAACGTAGGACGGTTGACAGGAGCCAACCACATAGAAGACTACCCCAAGATACTGTGTCTATTTTGGCAGGGTTCTTACAGCTGGATGCCCTTTCTAACGTCAACCACTCTGCAGAGTAGACTCAATGCTTTTTATGTAACACTAGCACAGGCGAGGTTAGTTTTGGCATGATTTTTACAGCTGGATGCCCTTCCAAATGCCAACCACTTTACAGTGTGGGCTGGATGCTTTTTATATGGCACCAGTACTGGCAGGGTCACCAAGTAACTTGCAAGACAAGGAATTTTGAGAGAGGCAGGGTATTTGAGGAAGGGAACTTGTGTCAGATGATGAAAGGTTAGAGTGATAGAAGGCAAAGAAAGCCACTGGCCCATCAGGAATTACTGCCGAGATGCTTAAATATCTGGCAGATGGGATATGGCCTACTTACCTGTATAGTTAATCAGGTTGTTCAGGAAGGAGTCATACCCAATGACTGGCACAGTGACATTATAGCAAACTGCTACAAAGGTAAAAGTAATGCCTTAGAAGTAATTATAGAAGCATCAAATTGTTGGATCAAGTCATGAAAGCTACAGACTTTCAAATCTCGCTATGATCAACTTTTATTCTTCAAGGGTCAATAAAGTAAAGTACCAGTCAGAAAAAGAATTGATCATCATTGATTATATTCTCTCCATAAAGTTTGAGGCCTTAATCAGAAATCAACATTGATGTTTTATGTTTTTCTCAATAGTTTACAAATGACATACCTTTAATAGCCCAGATTCTATTCTTATCATTTTTTAACTGCCATAAAACATCACCATTCTCAAATGTTTCACTTGATACGAACACTTCAAGCTTGGCAATTGTTAGTCCACATTCTAAAACAGAAGTTGAAAAAAGTAGAAGTGAAATTTTGGGTAAAAGGAACAGGCATGTTAACACATGGATAAATGTGCAACTTCATTTTAATTTCTAAGCAGGTTTAGTTAAGCTATGAAACTCAAACAACCACATTTTAAGAAATTAAGATAATTGATCAAACCCTGGAAGAGCAACAGGAAAAACTATTTATTTTTTGCAATGACTGCTTGTAGGAGTTGCAAGGTGAAGTTTATTACAATATATACTAGTATTTATGCTTATGTTTCAAAGGGATTCTTTGTTTATTATTGCAGCTAAGGAGACATAACTATCCTTAGTTCATGCAGTTTATCTTGAATTTGACAGGAATTTGACAGCTGGTTAATTCTTGGTAGTCTTTATTTAGCATCTAACAGTTTGCCAACATGGAAATTGATTAAGTGAGGAGGAGGAGGCAGGGAATTGATTGCTTAGTATTAATGCAATAAATACAAAGTTTGAAAACTTAAATGCTATAGTATGTCGCAGCAATACTTGAAATAAAGAATGGCATGTTAATAGTAAATATGTGAGAAAAAATTATAAGATGTCAGGAAAGAATGCTAAATGGACATTGGTGCATGATTGTAAGAGGTAGGTTTAAATACAATCTATGATAACTTTATTAGGCTTTTTGTGATTGCTATGTGATAAGTGACTAATAAGTTGTTGCTAAGTACACACATTTAGAAAATGAATACATTGATTACACAAATCATACTAGATTATTTTGAAAAGCAATAGTGGTAGTATTTGTTTTATATTTACAAACATCATTTACAAGCCAAACTAAAATAAACTTCTCTCACTAAACTTTTAAAAATCCAATCAAATTTGATTAAAATCTAAATAGTAATATGAAGCAATATAGAGTTGAGAAGTTTCCCAGCTAATATAGATAAATTTACAACAACCCAATTGGACAAGTAAAACTATCATTAAAAGTTAGCTTATCAGAAACAACAATAATGATAGCAACATACAGTCCTCCCACTTGTAAGAAAATATGCTTCAAAATAAACAAGCCATTCAAAATCTCAGCTATTTTAAATTTTCATTGATATCCATCAACAAAAAAAGACAATTTCTTGATTTGTGTCCTGGAATTATAAAGGAATCCAAACATTCCTGATCTAAAGTGTGTTTATAAAAGGACAGGAAAGACGGATGTGTCTTTACAAAGTAGAATGGATGTAATTTCTTTTGTGATCTCTACAGCTGTAAGGATCATAAGTTATAACAGAATAGGGTACTCAGATTATAATATCAAATAGATACACAGTAGAGTTATGATACAAAACTACAGTTCTAGTTGTTTTGACTAACATGAAGAACATAATAAAATTAGACATAAAAACATTTCTATTTGAAGCAAAAGTAATGCCAGCTAATATAGATGTTTCAACAACTATCCATTAAGTAAAATATCAATAAAAATCAACTTACCTGAAACATCAAATTTCCAACTCACTTCACCAAATTCACAACCTTCAACTCGAGATAAGTAAACCTTTTTCCAATCATTTTCTTCTTTGCGAAAAATATCTTTATAAGAGAATAGTAGCGATTGCCAACAATGAATTTCTGATTTACTAGAATAAGGGCGATAATAAATATCGTTGGCACAGCTATATTTCACATACAAGCATTTAGATTGCTGTTCTGCTTTATCTGGTTTAAAAATATAAGGTGTGTGCTTCTTTGTTTCACCACGCTGAAGGCGCCAAGCCAAAGATCCAGTTGTTCTGCCTTGTAATTCATCAGACTTGGGTGTTCTATGAGATGAGAATTCAGTAAGTTCTTTGGTAAATCTAGATGTTATTAATTCTTTCCTTTCTTGTGATAAATGAAGACTCTGCTCTGTTCGTATTTTTTCCAAAGTTTGTTGGAGCCATTTTTCACTTACTTTTGTTCTTTTCTGTTTAACTTTCTCATGTTGAACAGAATATCGCCAAGTTACATCTTGAGTATCATCTCTTGAGAACCCAATAATGTAGCTGATCTCAACCTTCCATCCTGCTTCATACAATAAAGGTTTATCACAAACATTTTCACATGGATCACAATGGAGCCAACGATCTTGACATTCTGAAAAAACCTCAGTCCACACATGGTCTGTCCAGCTAACCACAAGACGAGCTTCAAATCCCATGGCCCTACAACATAATGTAAAGCAATTTGCCCATTCACCACATCTACCTTGTCTGGTTTCAAGCAATTTTTCAGGACTATTATACCTAGGGAACCGAGTAATAACATTGCATAAAGGGCATGAATATAATTCCACATTTCCAGCTTCCCAGTAGCTTTCTTCTTTGTTAGGATGATCAGAACCAACAGCTATGACATCTTTACAACTGCAGAATGTACACGATTGCTTGTCAACCCATTTGAAGAATTTATTTTTGAACCAATCCAAGAGAACAATAAGTAGACAATCTTCCAAACTAACTGCATAAGAACTTTCAGCATCACAAATTGACTCTAACTTTATTTTGGCTTCTTCCTTCAGTTCTGCTGTTGGGATTATTTGACGTGCTTTGTTTAGTAGACTAAATTTTTCATACTGCCGTACTTTTTTCCCGTACATTAAAAGTCTGGAATAAAAAAATTCCTCATTCTGAAAATAAAAAATAAATTTATTTATAAAATTTATGAAACTTTCCTAAGAAAATATAAATTTAACACGAGATTAAGATGACAATATTCTGTCATATAGATCAGTTCAACCCACCCCAACATAAAAACTAAAATAAAGATTAATCTGCCAATAAGGATTATAATGACATGGACAGTGATTACAAAAGTGATGATGATGTTAATGTTTGAGAATGTACACTGATATTTAAGTTTGTATAGTCTGGTACTTTAAGTATCTACTACATGTTTTAAAGAATTTCTATTTAGCTATGATTAAAATGGTATCACTGTTTAATTAAATATACAGCTAGAACAAATAAAAAACCCTCAATAGGGTTACTTGAAGTAGCAGCTAAATCTATTTTGAATCATATAAAATCATATTTGAAAAACACTAAATATGCTATTCCTCAATATAAGATGGGACAGCCACAGTTGTAAGGTCTTTGATCACATGTCTTCTCAATAGCAGTTGATTTAAAACTACTCAACAACAACAAACATACAGCCATAAGCTGACTTAGTTCCAGTGATCATATGCTTAACAAGTGATTCAGATAAAACTAGCAAAAATAATGTGAATAAACAAAATAACAAATGCCTGTTGATCCTGTGAACAACAGTTTATGTACCGTTTGCTGAGCTATACTTGTTATTGACTGTTTTGGTTCAGATGGATTTTGGAATGAACTTGTCACTTGTTTGGGTTCATTTTCTGCCAACACAGATTTTTCCTCTGATTTCATATCTGTCTTCATTATATTTTCAATATACTTTTGAATTCTTATCAAATCAAATAGCATGTCTGATTCAGGTAAAGTAAGAAATTCATCATCCTGCAAAAAATTAAAAGAAAGCATTTCTTGTTGTTTATGTAATCAGATAGTTCATGTATGAAAGGGTGTATATATATATATATAACATTTAAAACTGATCGTTTATATTTTAACAATGGTTTACTTCACACAACACAAAGCCTAAAAGGATTGGCAATCTTCAACAGCATGTCCATCTTCTTGATTTACCAACATTTTAAATTGAGTAACCCTTCATTTATGCCCACATTTCTACTGTCTCAAACACAATGGATTCTTTTCTACCCAGGACAGCACAGCAGAAGTAGCAACAACTATAAAGGCAAAGATACTCTGTAGAGAGGTAAATATAGAGGCATCAAATTGATGAATTAGATTATGAAAGCTAATGAAAGACTAATGAAGCACAATTGATTAGGTTAAAGTCAGTTAGACAAGATAAGGCAAGTTTATGCAAAGACAGAATACAACAAATGTTTTCTTGGTGGGACAACCGCAGAAGTACTTAGCTGGAAGTAAGCCCTACACTCAGCATTCATAAACATAGAGAGTGCTTTGGCCGGATTTTGTGCTTTGTAGCATAGGGTTCACAACGAAAATGAGAGAGAGAGAGAGCTGTGCATGCCATGTACATTCCTTTCACATGTATATATAGATGCATATCCGGGTACAGGACGTAAAAAAAAAAAAAAAACGTGGACTAAAAAGGAACGGGAACATAAACAAAGCACAAAAAACGGATTGTCTGTAAAAAAAAAAGTCCGTTTTTTGTGCTTTGTTTATGTTCCCGTTCTTTTTTTGCCCACGTCTTTTTGACGTCCTGTACCCGGATATGCATCTGTATATACATGTCGATGTAGGTATGTACATATATGTATGTATATATGCATATGCTCACATATCATTTGTATTATATATATATATATATATATATATATATATATATATATATATATATATATATATATATATATATATATATTTATATATATGTATGTGTGTATATATATATGGTATAATTAATAGAGCAAACAGTAAACTGTTGTCATTATTAGTACGCAGTTTCGAATGTCGGAGCGATGAGCTACGATACAATCTCGTCGGCTCTCTTTTACTTGTTTCAGTCCTTTGACTGCGGCCATGCTGGAGTACCACCTTTAGTCGAGCATATCGACCCTGGGACTTATTCTTTGTAAGCCTAGTACTTATTCTATCGGTCTCTTTAGTCGAACCGCTAAGTGACGGGGACATAAACACACCAGCAATGCTAGGGAAACAAACACAGACACACACACATATATATATATGGTAATCTTCAAGTTTAGTGGGATAAAAAAAAAAATTCAAGGGAAATAACTGAACGACTTACCAGTATTATCCGTTTTCTTCTAGCTGTTTATAAATAAATCACACCATAACCCTAACGTCAATCAAATCACGTGTGTGATTTATTTATAAACAGAGATGTACGGAGAATAGTGGTAAGACGTTCAGTTACTTCCCTTGAATATTTTTTTTTATCCCCCTAAACTTGAAGATTACCTACACATATACATATATATATATATATATATATATATATATACATATATACGACGGGCTTCTTTCGGTTTCCGTCTACCAAATCCACTCAGAAGGCTTTGGTCGGCCCGAGGCTATAGTAGAAGACGTTTGCCCAAGATGCCACGTTAACGTTCTTTTGCTTTTATACATATTATATACATATATGAAAGTACCAAGCATATAAAAGGAAATAGAAAAAAGCTAACCTCTTGGAAGCCCATTGCTAATAGACAGTTAAAAGCTCCGTCAACAGGCAAGATTTTTTCTTGTACAATCTGGTTCCCGATACGAAGGCGACGGTATTTCTTCTCCCCAGGGTTGTCTGTTATATTCTTACAAATCCTAAGTAAAACACGGAATGTATCATCAACCACGCTTTGTGGATTGTCACATATGTCGTTTAAAAAGTCATAATTATATCCATGTGCCATATTAAACTTTGGTAGATATGTATCAGCTATAAAATAAAGCAGAAAAATCAAGAGTTTTGAAGTTATAAATATATAATACACATCAAGATTTTAGAAGCGTCAGTATATGATTACGTTTAACGTTTAGGTTAAACTATGTCAAGGGACGTAATTCTATTTTACTCTTTACAGCCCCGCCCCCTTCGATTTATTTGTCACATTTCACAGGAAGGTAATACATTTCATAGTGGAGGCGCAATGGCCTAGTGTTAGGGCAGCAGACTCGCGGTGATAGGATCGCGGTTTCGATTCCCAGACCAGGCGTTGTGAGTGTTTATTGAGTGAAAACACCTAAAAGCTCCACGAGACATCTAAAAGCAAACTTCGTTTGTTTATTTACGTTTGTCGTAATTTGAATTCAAATATTTTCAAAATTTTATTTTGCTTGTAATTGTGCAAAGTTTATGCGGAAAAAGAAGAGCAACACTCTTAAATTCGTTTTTGGATTTGGTTTGCAAGATTCTTTATGTGAATTCCTCAGACACAACAGAATCTAAAATTCCCTATTTAAGAAGTTCGCTTTTAAGATACGGAATATTATTTTAGAGGGAGAATAAGTTCACCTTACACCGGTTAAAAATGGAAGCCGAAGACGTCCACGTAAAAATATGTTTACAAGAAATCGTGAAACTTGATCTAGAAGTTCAAGCGTTAATACAGGTATAAATATTTGATTTCTTTGACACCGCACAAGGTCCGTTTGTGTCGGAGAGGTGGAAAAATGGCTAGTTTAAAGCCATTTTTCTAAAGGTATTAATGGTAAATGTGAACTTGTGTCGCACCTGCAGAATCCTCATAGCATCAGGCAAAGTGCTATGTTGTGCTTCTACTGGAGTCAACCTTACTTTTCATCCTTCTGAAGTTGATTGAAATGGAACCAATCAAGGGCGATCTGGTATTCCTACAGATGTAGGTAAACTTTGATCCTTTCACCCGTACGATATTCACTAAGAAAAAAAAAAAAAAAAACTCGGATACGGAAAAGGCCGATATTTCGTACTGGTATCGAAAGATCGCCATAGCTGCATAACTTTGATATGAGGCACAATTTCAAGAATATTATCAGTTTTGTAATATAAAAAATAATCAGGATAATTGCTTTGTCTTTAGATGTTATAATGAAACTTGGAAAAGGAAGGAAAGTTAAAACTTTGAATTGTTTTGAAAAATTTCTAATTCAATGATTTTTGTTGATAAGTTTTATTTTGCAGGATATCCGAGAATATGAGACTACAAGTTTATCAAAGATTACTGGTGATGGAGACTTTGTAAGTTTTTGGTTTTTATTCTTTCATTTGAGCAGTTTATTTAGCTTTGTATATCTAGACAATATTTGCCAAAATTTATACTGTGAATGTTGTAATAAATATTAATTTGTGTAATAAGTATGCTACAGGTTCACTTTAGCATACAAGAGCTGAAGGTGATTGATGACTTGAAGGTATATGAAATATCTTTTAATACATATATGAAGTAGAGTTTAGTTAACATATTGGAAATAAGTTTAAGAAAGTTATTACTTTTTTATGTTTATGAATTTGTGTTGCAAGATTCCTGATGTGAAGTCTTGTGTTGAAACAGATATTGTTGTATATCAGGCACAGGAGTGGCTGTGTGGTAAGTAGCTTGCTTACCAACCACATGGTTCTGGGTTCAGTCCCACTGCGTGGCACCTTGGGCAAGTGTCTTCTGCTATAGCCTCAGGCCGACCAAAGCCTTGTCAGTGGATTTGGTAGACGGAAACTGAAAGAATCCCGTCGTGTATATGTATATATGTGTGTTTGTGTTTATCACCCCCAACATCACCTGACAACTGATGCTGGTGTGTTTACGTCCCTACAGAAATACATAACCAAAGATAACCTCTGTACTTGGCTTTTGTTGATTTGGAGAAAGCCTTTGACAGATTGCCCTGATCTCTTATCTGGTGGAATTGTAACTGAATGATGAATAAGAATGGCTGGACACATACTAAGACTACCAGAGAAGAGGCTTGCCGAAACAGCCATGGGCTAGATGCTGCTGAAAAGTAAGAAGAAAAGAAGCTGGCCAATGAAGATCTGGCATAGTACCTTCAAAGAAGACCTATGTAGACTGAACATCACCTGGGAAGAAGCATACTGGTTGGCCAGAGACAGAAATAATAGAGGACAAAGTCCACTTGATTACATTGATGGTATCGACAGAGACAACAGCATGAAATTGAGAACAGATTCTTGGTACTGTATGGCAAAATACATCATGGTTGTAGGTACTTGAAGAAATGTGATTAAAAAAAATTGATTTAATAGTCACTCAAAATAGGCTAAAGAATACAGAAGGCAAACAATTAGATTAGGTGTTTGAAAGTTGGGCATCATAGATAATATGATTCAGGCTAATAGAACATTAAGTTCCCTTTTTGGGGAAACTAGTTCCACCGTTTGTACAAGCAAGGACAGAAAATCTAAAATTGATGATGATAATGGAAGTAGTGTTCTGATATTATTATTATTATTATAGTAAAATGTTTAAAACCCCTCTTTTAATTACTGTTTTAAATAGAACTCCAAAACTCCTACCTTACTTTCTCTGGAGGAACTAAATTTACTTGCAAATGATAAGCTTACCAAGCTGAGAAGTAAAATCAAAGTAAGTATTCTTATGATAGTACATTTATTAAATGTTTTTCTTATTTTTAGTAAAGAGATACCATTTTTTAATGACATAATTCTGAATTTTACAAAATATATTGGCACAGGCCTGGCTCTGTGGTTAAGAAATTTATTTTGCAACCACATGGCTTAGGTTTCTAATTTAGAATGAAATACTTTGTTAAAGACAATGTATTGCATAGTGTAATAGCTGAAAGAAACAAAAATCTTGCAAAAAAAAAACCATGTGCAATTGACAGTCCTAGTTGACTGTTCTTGCAAGAGTCTACACACAATCAACAAATCTGCAAGAATACTTGGCAATGAAAGACGAACCCAATCACCATATTCTTTCACATACCAAGACAACAAAAAATGCAGCAGTCATTTTCTTAGCATTTCATTCCAAAACTGTGTTCCCTTTGTAAGCAATCATAAGTCTATTTTACATTATGTATTGTTTAATAATTGGTCTCACTTGGCTTGCCGGGTTTTCTCAAGCACAGCATATTTCCAAAGGTCTCAGTCACTAGTCATTGTTTCGGTGAGGCCTAATGTTCGGAGGTCGTGCTTCACCACCTCATCCCAGGTCTTCCTGGGCCTGCCTCTTCCACAGGTTCCCTCAACCGCTAAGGTGTGGCACTTTTTCATGCAGCTATCCTCATCCATTCTTGCCACATGACCATACCAGCGCAGTTGTCTCTCTTGCACACCACATCTGATGCTTCTTAGGTCTAACTTTTCTCTCAAGGTACTTAAACTCTGCTGAGTGTGCACACTGACATTACACATCCATCGGAGCATACTGGCTACGTTCCTTGCAAGCTTACGCATGTCCTCAGCACTCACAGCCCATGTTTCACTACCATGTAGCATGGCTGTTCGTACACATACGTCATACAGTCTGCTTTTTACTCTGAGCGAGAGGCCCTTTGTCACCAGCAGAGGTAAGAACTCTCTGAACTTTGCACAGGCTATTCTTATTCTAGCAACTACACTTACATTGTAAAAATATATGAATAAATTGACAATATATACATAAATTGAATAAAGAATATTGATGTTTTCACTTCCTGCCTACAGGAGTTAGAACGGCTGGCTCAAGAACAAGAGATCGAAAATAACCAGAGCATGATTATGAAGCAAGTTCAAACTCATCAACAAGCTTTATTAAGGTTTGTTTTACACTCTATTAGTTCTAGTTTCACCTGATTTCTGTCATTGATTTTGCTCAACATACAAAAACTTTTTTGAACAACTTGTTGACATTTTATATAATCCTTTATGCATGATTATCTTTTTAAAATTGCAGTAGTGTTAACTCTTTACGGAAAGCAAAGCTGACAGCACAGATGACTTTAGATCGTCGTTTAAGAGAAGAATTCTTTTCAGTTGAATCTCCCGTAAAACAAAGGTGATTTTCTTTGATGATTTTCACAAAATTTGTGTTTTAAAACTATTTGTTTTAATCTAAAAATAATATGCAGCTCTTTGTTAATCATCACCATCATCATCATTTAACATCCGTGCTAGTATGGGTTGGATGCTTCAGATCCCAAGATAGGAAAATTGTCAAAGTGTAGTACAACGGTTTAGCATTTTTCAAAAGTGTAGTAAGTCCCACATACAACAGTTTGCAAAAATATTTCTGACTGAAAATATCCTATATATATATCCCGGCAAGCCAAGTGAGACCTAAATCCAAGGCCTCTGCCAGGGGTGTAGCCAGCCCACTTATGCGTACCTTCCTTCATTGGACACTAAACTGCACTTGCGAAGACCTGTTGAGGCAAGTGAAACCGAAATCGAACTAAATTCGATGACTGGCACCCATGCCAACGTCATCTCCTTCATTGGACACTAAACTCTGCTTGCGAAGAACTGTTGGGGTAAGCAGAAGTGAAATCGTGATGGCACCTGTGCCCAGCGTTGCCTTCCTGGCACTTGTGCCGGTGGCATGTGTAAAGACATTCAAGTGAGATCGTTGCCAGTGCTGCTGGACTGGCTCCTGTGCAGGTGGCACGTAAAATACACTATTTTGAGTGTGGCCGTTGCCAGTAGATCCTATAGTAGATCTAATGGAAACACACCCCGACAGTGGATGACACCAGGTAACCCAAACTGTGCCAGTGATCTACTCAATACTTCAACACAATAATCAACATGTACCCATTAATCCTAAAATATTAAATACACACACACACACACACACACACACACACATGATGTTGACTTCAAAGATGAGATTTGGAAAGCAGAGTTTGAATTTATATTTTGCATTCACAGGAAAGTAAGCAACCACCAAGCATTATCTAGAACAGCAAATAGTATAACTGATAATTTACTTAGTCTTAACCGCATGATGGCCACTCAAGTGAAACAAAGTGAACACACTATCAACACTTTAGGTAAGAAACCTTCCATCTTTTTAAAACACATTTCACCATTTGAACATTGTTCAATCTTGAATGCTTCTAGTAATAGCAACAATGATACTTTCAAATGCAAATGCAATATTTCTTCAAATGTTAAATATTTCTTTTTATTCAAACTATATTTTTATTTAATTCATTCATTTTTGAGGATGAGTATTCTGTATTTATATTATATAGCTTCTTCTTCCAAGACAGTGGATGAAACTCATGAAGAATTTAAAGGAATGTCCGGCCATATTCACACTTCAAAGAAACTTCTCTCCAAATACAACAGAAGGGAATTTACTGATCGACTTCTAATAATCCTTGCATTAGTGTTTTTCTTTGCTACTGTGCTATACATTGTAAAGAAAAGGTTGTGGTCCAAATAAAAAGTTTTCTAGTTTCTTATCTATTTTTGAGTTTATTAGTTATGTCCTTAGAAGTGTTTTGTACATGTTGATTGAATTTATTAACAGGCTGGCTAAAATGGCTATTTTGAAGTAAATCTACAGAGTCTATACACAGGAAAATTCTTATTTCAGGATAGCTATAACAAATGTTCTGGTTCTGGTCTACAAAACCCTTAACAGCAATAGTAAGAATTGTCTTTTGGGTCAGGAGATATTGTTGCTCTGATCAGTTGCTAGAAAACTCAGCTAAGCCTCACATTAGAATATTGTTCACATATATGAGATAATGTTGCTGCTAAACATACAGACATCGCTGACTACATCCAGAAGAAGGACATTCATCTAATTGGCAAAGACTTGCTCATCAACACACTACAACCACTAGCTTACTGATGTGCTCTTTCTTTTCTTTTTTTTTTTTCTTTTTTTGTCACTGGTACAATAGCTTCTGTTTCTTTGAATTGACCAGCTACATGCTTCCAGGTCTACTTGTCTCTTTCACCTCTTATCAGTTGTACTGTTTCTCATCTTCCAGATTCTGTATGAAAAAATTTGCCTATTGCTTCCATCCTAAAATGAAACCTTCTAAAAATACTTCCCACTCCTATATTGAACTCCAATTGTTTTAGTTGAACATCAATATAACCAGCCAGTAAGTCTACAAAGGTCATGGCCTCTACTCCTATGGCTAACTCATACCTTGTATGTCATTTGCAAGAACCCACCTGCATACTTGGATTTACTATAATAATTATTACTAAAAAAAGTATGATAAAAGTGTTTAATTTCTTGATATTCAGAATTAAAACCATTCACAACTCAGCTGTGGAAGCAAAAGGAAAAAATAATTAAATAAATGAATGAATGGTGAATACCCCTTCTCTCTCTCTTACCCTCTACCCATTTGTCTATCTGTCTGTCTGTCTACCTATATTTCTATCTATCCATCTCCATTGTCTTGGAACCTGACCAAAAAGAACAAAAACAATGTTCTCTTCTAAACAAAACCCCACAAAAAACATCTGTTTTATATAAATGAACAAGCTGTTTGTACATTCACAAAATTGCATTTGACAAGTTCCAGAGAGGAACTAAAAGCAAAGCACTAATAATAATGAAGAAATAAAAGGATATTTTACCAAAATTCTGACAACTTTTTTTCTCAATATTCAATTCTGTACATCACACCTAACACTCTATACATATATATGTGTATACATGTATATATATATATATATATATATATATATGTATGTATATGTGTATATATATATATATATATATATATATATATATTAAATTCAAATTACGATGAACGTAAATAAACAAATGAAGTTTGCTTTTAGAAGCGTTTAGATGTCTTAGAAAGTTAAAGAAGTGATTTTTAAATTCTCAGACGCAGGATAATGCTAATAATATAGCCTGAACAGGATAAACTATGCATAAAGTATACCCTAGAGCAACCCCCGACCTCTTGGCTCTTCTTTTGAAGGAACAGTTTATTGATGCGAATCTCAAGGTGCAGGTGAAGCAGATACAGCCAAGTACTGTGCAAGAGGCACTGGCTAAGGCTCTGGAATTTGAGTTGTTTGTCGGGTCTAGCACTGGAAATTTCAGGGTGAATTATAGTTCTGGATTCCAAGCAAAGAGAGAGAAAATCCCTGAAGCTGGAAGGCTTGACAATAGTTGTGGGCCTTCTGAGAAGGATGAAGAAGTAATTGGTGTGTGTTGGTGGCACTGTGGGAGATCTGGACACAAGTGGCAAGATTGCTACAGCTTGAAATGAAATAAAAAGCAGAACAGTAGTGCAGAGCCTACTTTTAAGGGTGAGTGCTGGATATGTGGTAAAAAGGGACATATGAGCTACAACTGCCCAGCAAGAATGAAGGAAAAGGTAACAGAAAATAAGGAAAGGGGCTAGTATTAAGGGGCAAACATTCCAAACAGGCCCCACCTTCGAGATGATGTACTGAGTCTGTGATTGACAGTGTAAGAATTAATGGCCAGACGTGTTCCCTAGTGATTGATTCGGCCTCGGGACAGACTTTTGTGAGACCCAATGTGTTGCAGCATCTAGACCTGCCAGTTCATCACAGCAGTTGTTTGGTGTTACCAGGCAGTTTACTGAGCTGAGAGGGCCGGTTAATATGCGGATCGATGTTGCCAGACAAGAAGTTGTGCTTCTTGTCTATGTGGTGAAGATGCAAGATCAATGTATCTTGGGTTTTGACTACTTGGCATCAATGGCTTGTCAGTTGGATTTGTGTTCCTTGAAGCTTTCGGTGCAAGGAAATCCAGTCCCTGCCAAGGTTGTAAAGCGGACCACTCCTGGTGGCGAGGTGAGAGCGTTATGGATGACAACAATACCACTGAGATCGGAAAAACTGATCCAGTGTTGTGTGAGCAACTTATTTGGGGGCTGCCTGGGGCTGGTGGAGCCTGACAGATGATGCAAGATGAAAGCTGGGCTGATGGTTGGACGAACCGTGGTGGAGGCATGAGCTGATGAAGTGCTGGTTGTGGCAGCTAATTTTTTGAGAGTGGTACAAAAGATTTGTATGGGACAGATCGTGGGACTGTGCCAGGCAAGTGCTGTATGTTCCAGAAGGAAGTAAGATACCTGAGACATGTTGTGGGTGAAGACGGTGACTGTACTGACCCAGAGAAGGTGGCAGCAGTGAGGGATTGGTTCGTTCCTACTAGTGTAAAGGAGTTGAGGAGTTTCCTAGGACTATGTACCTATTACAGGCACTTTGTAAAGGACTTTGCGACAGTGGCTGCACCGTTGCACAAGCTGCTGGGAAAAGCCAAAAGTTTGAATGAACTGCCATGACACGGGGCGTTTTTGACGAACTCAAGCAGGTGCTAATAAGTCTCCTGTGTTACCGTGGAATTGTACCCGGGGTACTATAAAAAGGTTTAATAATATTAAGGATAAAAATAGATGTAAATTCCTTCAAACTGATATAGAGAATTATTATTCATCTATAAATGAAGTGGTTTTAAGTAAGGCCCTATCATACGCCATGAGAAAGGTAAATATGTCATTTGAAGAAGTCAAAGTGGTGTTGGCCATGAGAAAGTCTATTATAAAATATAAAGATAAACTATGGGCAAGAAAAGACACAAGAGATTCAGCCAAGAAGCACCTACATAGTTGCTCACTCTTTTAGAAATGTCAACTAAATCTCTTTCAAATTACATCTTACCATCTTGACAGTAAGAAGGGCACAGTACTTAATGCAACCTAGGATACTCTACGGGTTTAAAAATATCAAATGGATAGTCACAACTGGAACACTGTTGATCATGGATCTACTTAAGTTGAACTAAGGCTAAACAGCAACTTTTGTTTTTCAATGTATTGCAACTGGCTTTAAAAAAAACAGCTGATAGGATTACTCAAACAGATTAAAAGACTGACATATTTACTGTTATCTTACGAAGACATCAATAAACTGTGACTTATATAGTTAGGGATTAAATCATTACAAAATGTTGCTCTGTAGACACTTCATAGAATATATGTTAATCTCATAACATTTCAGTTTTTGGCCACATGCCATTACTCTTTACTCGTTATATCATACATTGTATGTATTGAATGAGATTACTTTGATCATCACACCATATGACACAATAATCTTCTTAATTAGACTTTTCATTTCCTCTATACACTGACAAGTCACTGGAAGAAGAAATAACATTTTGCAACTGATTCACTTATAATGGATATTAATGTAAATCCTCAAAGGTTAGCAAACTATTTCATTTTTAACAAATATATGTTTCATTTAAATAGAAGTGTCTACAAAAATATAATTTTTTCTGTGTATGTTTATATGTATTTATTATTGTTTTCGTGAATGCATGAGGATATATCCTGTTTGTATTTATGTGAGCATATGTTTACACTGACATCAAATTTTTAAAATTCCTGCTGCTCTGTCTTTATATGATAATAGGGTATATTAAACACTTGAGTATTTGTGACATTCCTTTTACTGCACAGTAGAAAATAGACAGATCATGGGTGTGAATGTTTTTCTTTGGAAATTAGTTCTGACTTCAATTAAAAGCATTTCTAGTGACTAAATTCTGTTACTACATCACCAACATCTTTAGAATAACAAGCAAGGAAGATGACAGTAACAAGTGATAAGACTGATGTGTGATTGGAGGTTGAATAATAGAGATACTCAGTATTCTGAGACAGGTATAGACATTTAAGGGCCGGGCCAAGAGGATAGAGTGATGACAGAAGGCAATGTATCCCAAGAGATAGAATGATGACAGAGACCCAGGATGTATTCATTAAAAGAACATGAGTATAATGGAAGATAGGGTAAAATAGGGTGGTTGGTGGCAGTGTATGAGGGGGAGGTGGATGTAGAATGTTCTGCGTACAATTAGTCTCATGTAAACTCCTCTACATAGGCTTCAAGATGGGCCAGAGTGTGTTGAGGGTAGAGGTGACAGGAAAATTACTATTAGGGAGATTAAGAGGTATAAAAATGCGGAGGTGGCAACAATAATAGGCTTAGCAAACACACACACACACACACACAACACGCACATGCATGTAAATACATATGTAACTATATTCTTTTTCCAACTGAGGTAGCCATGCATCTCCTCTACAACAAGACATATGTTTTTGTGCCTCTTTTTTACTCTAACCTCTCGTCACCTGGTACAAAGCCACCTCTCACTCCCAACTCAGCTGAGGCGGGAGTCATGTGTTTCAAGTTATTTGGTGATCTCCCTGGTGCTGGTGCCATGTAAAATGCATGTGGTACACTCTGTAAAATGATTGACATTAGGAAGGACAACCAGCCGTAGAAACCATGTCAAAGCAGACAGTGAACAGAGCAAGAATGTGATAATAAAAACAGATTGGGTGGTAAATGGAAAAGAGGGAATGAGAAGGGTCAATAATGAGTGGCACTGAAAAGAAGTGATGAGTGTAAGAGTAATGCTAGAGTGTATGGGGTACATACATATACCTGATAATGGATGAGCAAGGTGTGATGAGAGAGGTTGAGTATTGGAGAAATGAGAGGATTGCAGAAATCCAGTGACACTGGAAGCATGTTGTAATGAGGTGCAGAGCTCATTAGTTGTACCAGTAACATAATACAGTGAGAGAGGAGAGATGAGTGGCATAGAGATAAGTGTTCAAGAGATGGATAATAGAATATCTAGTTTCATCAAAATTGTAAATATTGAATTATTTTCCCAAATATTTTTTGTTGGTTTAATGTTGAATTACTCACAAAATATTACATCAGTCAATTTTATAGTGAATATGTTATTTTATTTTGACAGATTCATTAATTATGGATGGTGGGCAACCCGATCCCGAAGAGAAAAGCGTACAATTCAGGCTGTCATTTTTACTTGTATAGTTCTGGTTGCCCTTATATTTTCATTGACTGTTTCATATGAAGAATTAGATACAAGTAAGTTATGTTTCTGTTTTGCATTAAAAATGTGAATAAGTTTCAATTGACATGGAATTATTTTTGAGTTAGTCTTTTTATTGAGTAGGGCATTAAATTTGATTTCACACTTTTGTTGTTAGTTTCAGAAGATAATAGTCATTATGAAAGTTTGAACTGTTATGAAACATGTAAACAAGATGGCAACTGCATTAAATGTAATCATGAAGGAAATGTATCAAAATGTTTTGTATGAGGTGTGGAAAAAAAGAAACAGGAGATAAAACAGGAAGAAGAAACTGTGTAATATAATATTATGAATGAGCAGAATTCAAAAGACTGAAAAAATTGGCATCAAGTATAAATCACACTAGAAAATTCTTGGTCCTAATTTACTTGGAAATACAGAGTAACTGTTGAAGTGTCATAAATCAACTTTACAATAATTCCACACATGCCAACTTAATTTAATTCGTCCTTAGTCGAAAGACACCTGTTGTTTATGTCCTGTTATTTGCATTTGTATTTGTGTAACATTTCTCCGTTTTTTCCATCCTTGTTTTCGTATACATTTGCATTTTTCTTCCAAAGAATCTAGCGCTCTTAGCTTAGTTTTTCTTGGGGATGGCCAGATTGGAGCAATCTCGAGTATAACCAGCCAAAATTGCAAAGATAATCTGGAACTCAACTGAGGAAAGAAAACTCCGAATGACCCATCCTTGTTTTTTTCTTGTCCCTTTTTTGCATCCTATGTCTGGATGTTTTGTTGTCCCTTTTTTATTTCATCTAACTGTCTGGATGTTTTGCATTCTTGTCCCATTTTTTGTATTCCTTTTTATATATATGTATGTATATATATACATATGAAAAATATTTGTAAGGTGAGCTACTGCATTTATTTCTTCAGAAAGATGACAAGCAATTGTTTGATAGTAAGCATTTCATAGAAGTGGAATATGATAGCTACCTGATTAAACTTATGCCTTTTTTTTTTTTTTTGTTACTTCACAGAGAAAAAGAATAATTTTGAAGATCCAGATTCCTTTTCTGCTAAGTCCAGAAATTTGATAATGAATGCTTATTTTGAAAATCAATGGAAATCTAAATTCCCTTCAGGGAATGAAATTGATGTTCCAATAATGAGGACCACAACAGAAAAACTGTTAACTGTACAGAAAATTCCTCCATTTGAAGAAGCGAGTCAGGGAAATACAATACATAAAAACAGATTTCCTCAACAGAAGCCTAATGAGAGACCTACATCTAAAACATTATCTGATTCTACTCCAAATATTTCTTTAAGGCCAACACAATCTAAGCAATTACTCTTTACTTTAACTACACAGTATTTGCAGAATACATCCATTTCTCATTCCATGAAACGGCCACTATTTTCTTCTATGATTACTGATACAACAACTATTCACACAACTACCACTACTACTTCAGTAACTATTCCTACTACTACTACCACCACTACTATAACTATTCCTTCACCTCCTACCACTGCTGCTACTACTACTACTATTACTACTCCAGTTACTACTACCACTGCTTCTACTTCTACTTTTTTACCTACTCTCATGGTTTCTCCTCCCAAATCAATAATTACTACATCTTCTCTATCCCTTGTGACTTCTATATTTAAGCTTACTCCAGTTCATCAATCAAAACCTATCTTCTCAACTGGCTCACCTGAACAGTTACCTGTTAATCCAATTCTTACTCCAGTTTCCAACAGTTCTGCAACCATAACTACACCATCTGTTTCTGGTGACACTGAAAGAAACAGAAACAATTCTTACCAAAACAGAATTGGCATGGATCATATTTCGTCTCAAAGTATAAACCTAACAGCAATTTTAAATACATCCCAAATCTCTGGTAACAAATTAAATGAAAGTTTTGATTTCATAGAGGGAAATTCAACATTCCCTTCTGTTCCAAAGTCAGTTTTTGCAACTGAATCTAATTTTAATTATTCAAATTTCTTTCTTGATGTGGAATCTTCAACTTCAAACATTGCTAAATCTACTCTTGCTGATTTGAATAACACAGCGGATCAACAACAAAATAATTCTTTGAATTTCATGAATTCCTATTTAAATACTTCTGAAACAACTAATAATGTTAAATACCTCACAAACCCCACTGAAATGACATCAACATCACTAACCCAAACCACAAATGCTCCATTGAATAATGAATGTGTGGAAGATGAGTGTCTGATAGTTGGTAAGTTATACGTATTTTCTAAAGAAATTGTTGAAATTAACAGACATCAAAATTAAACTTTTTCTATTATTAAGGCTGTTAGCAGTCATCATTTTAATTAACCATCTTTTCGTTAACTTAATGTTTTAATATTTTTAAAATCTTATATAACAGCGTAATGATTATGGAATTTTATGCCAGTAAATGATTTAATTTAGTTATTAGCAATATTATGAAATATAAGTACTTGATTAAATTTTTAGTCATTTCTTTTTTTTTATTCAAAGCTAAATCTTTCAAACTATCAATTGATGAAAATACTGCCCCTTGTGATGACTTTTATCAATATGTTTGTGGAAACTGGGAACAAACAACCATTTCTCCTCCTATCCCTCTTGGAATTTCTGGTGTAGTTCTCACAGATCGGATTAAAAATGATATCAAAGGTACCTATGGTTTTCTATTTCATTTACAAATTTTACGAATTTTACAGGTAAGTTCACAGACTTGTACTGGAAAAAAATGCTTAAGAGAAGAATTTTGAATCAATTAAGAACATACAGCAATGATGACAATACCAGGTATTAAATAAGCAAGAAATTCTGCACTATGTGCCCAATTGAAAATATGACTACATTCCATGCTGGCATGAGTTAGACAGGTAATTCTTGCTCTTCTAGGTTATTCAGGGAACAGAATTTTGCTCATAAGTTTATTTTTGGTTTGGTTTCTACAGCTGGATGCCCTTTCAAATACCACCCATTTTACAGTGTATACTAGGAGCATTGTTTTTATGGCACCAGCATTAGACAGGTTGCCACAACTTAACAAGACTACAGGGTCTTCTGAACCAAACACTGGGTACCTATTATCATAACATCAGCACTAGAGAGGATGGGGAGCTAGAGAATGATGGACTGTGATACCAAATGGCCATGGAGTTTGAGTGCTAGAAGTATTTATGATAAAGTTAAGAGTAATAAAGACAGTGGTATTGCTGATGGACAGATGAGTGATAGAAGGTTGTGCAATTAGCAGGGCCAACAGCAGAAAGGCAAATGATAGAATGATAGGTGTGCTAGAGGGATGAGAAGCTATTAAGGAGGCCAAAAATGTAGTTGTAACAGAATGATATAATAATAATAATAATAATAATAATAATAATAATAATAATAATAATAATAATAATAACCCTAATAAACTAGCTAACATATGGAGTTATATTCTCAAAACAAAAAATAAAAAAAATATCAGATATAGAAATAGAACTCTTAAAAAGGAAAAATACACCAGGAAAGTGTAGATAGTAAACACACGGCAATGCCAAATAATATCATAAGCACTGGGACTGTAAAACACGAAGACAGATGCAACATGTCAAACAGAAACGAAATAAACAATGAAAGACGACAAACCCAGACCATTGGAATGAATAATGATGAGCAAAATGCACCAAACCAGAACACCACCGACAAAAATATAAGCGGGAGGGAATACGAAACAAATCTAAAGCCTGGAAACAGCAAAGGTGGAACTAATGATTATTATTATCTGCTAACTAGACTTAGGATAAGTTTTGATATTTAATTATTATTATTTTATGTTTGACTTTTGTTTTGCATTTGTACAAGTTGGATCCAAGTCTCATCCAGAGACCTCAAGAGACAAGTTAGAAGTTCATGTAGGTGTTATGCCTAGGGTACCATATATTTGGATTTGTACAGTTTTGTTCTAGTGAATGTTTAAGAAACCATAAGAAAATTATGTGTTTGTTTTAAAATTTGAGATCACATAGACAGTATTTTACGTAGGATATGGGCAGTTCCCATGAGCACTATCTTTTGAACTTCAGCCATTTTGGGGTTTCCTGGTATCTGAGCTAGGTAGTAATCAGCCCGTTTCGCTGTCATTCCCAGGGCACCTATGACAATAAGTATTGTTTTCGTCTTCAGATTCCACATTTTGCTAATTTCTATTTCAAGATCTTTATATTTGCTCAGTTTTTGGTAGGTCTTGACAGATACGTTTATATCGATTGGGACAGTCATATCAATGAGGAGGCATGATTTTTGTCTGAAGTCTTTCAGTATGATGTCTGGCCTATTTGCGTCTATCTTTCTGTCAGTTTGAATGGTGAAGTTCCAGAGGAGTGCAATGTGATCATTTTCAAGTACTGGGGGTGGTTTGTGTTCCCACCAGTTTTTATCATGGGGCAAGTCCAGGTTTTTGCATATTACCCAGTGAATATATTGTGCAGCTCTATCATGCCTGTTGAGATACTCTGTAGGTGCAAGCAGACTGCACATGGAGACAACATGATCGATGGTCTCATTTTGTTGTTGGCATATACGACATAATGGAGAGCTGCCGTTCTTTAATATGTTGGCCTGGTAGTTCTTTGTAGGTAGGCATTGATCTTGGGCTGCTATGATAAACCCCTCTGTTTCTGATTTCAAGCCAGAGGCCATTAGCCATTGATGGGTAAGGGCTTTGTCAATATCTGCATTATTCATTCTCTTTGGGTATTTGCCATTGAAATGTTTTCCATGCCATTTTTCAGTCATAATATCTAAGGCAGCAATTTTAGCACGGGTTTTCAAGCGCTTAGCTTTTTCTGCAGGTGTTTCTAGTTCGTCTAATTCTTGAATTTGTTGCAATTGGAATTCACTTAGATATTCCTTTGCCTGTTTTGTTACTGAGTAAGATGCTTTCTTGCTTTCATGTTTTGAGACAAGTTTTAGCATCCAGTCCTCAGAGTTTTTCAGATAGGTGTCTAGGCCAATTGTGGCTACCTTCATTGTTAATGCCAGCTGTAGAAGTCCTCGGCCTCCCTCTTTTCTTGGCAGATAAAGACGTTCTATATCTGCCTTAGGGTGGTGCATTCTATGCATTGTCAACAGTTTTCGTATTTTTCTGCCAACATTACATATTTCAGTA
This sequence comes from Octopus bimaculoides, assembly GCF_046866305.1. Classification (NCBI taxonomy): domain Eukaryota; kingdom Metazoa; phylum Mollusca; class Cephalopoda; order Octopoda; family Octopodidae; genus Octopus; species Octopus bimaculoides. Next base: position 44,988,531 of record NC_142939.1, read on the forward strand.
ATTGACCAGTTAACGATATTGAAACTGTAAGTCACGACTGGTATGGCTAGAGCATTGATCGCTTCGATCCTGTTTCTCGCGTTCAGCTCTGTCTTCAGTATTGCTCTCACCCTGCGATAACATTCTCTTCTGATCCTTTCCCTCATCACTGAATGCTTGATATTGTCCCCTTCAATTACCCCTAGGTATTTGTAGCTCTCCGCTGGTTCTAACTCTTTTATGACATTTTGCTGGTCAAGGTTCACATTAGATGTTTTTGTCATTTTTCCTTTGATAAAGGTAGCTTTTTCACATTTATCAAGGCCAAATTGCATCCTGATGTCATCACTGAATTGTTTAACAATCGCTAGTAGGCCTTTGAGTTGTTGGTCATTTTTTGCAAAGAGCTTTAAATCATCCATGTAAATGAGATGATTTATATTTTTATCAAATATTTTATAACCATACTGTGCATCATTGAGCAATTTTGAGAGCGGTATTAGGGCTAGACAGAAGAGGAGTGGTGATAGTGAGTCACCCTGGAAAATGCCACATGAAATTCTTACATCTCCAGCATTTAGAGATTCATTGTCATTGTTCAACATCAGTGTGGTTCTCCATGATCTCATACTTACAGATAAAAAGTTTCGCAGAGTAGGAGCTATTTTATACATTTCCAGACATTTCCTAATCTAGCTATGTGGTAGGCTATCAAAGGCCTTTTTATAGTCTATCCAGGCTATTGACAAGTTTTTGTGTCGCTTGTGACAATCTTCTAAGATCATCTTATTGATGAGTAGCTGATCTTTACAACCATAAGATCCACATTTACATCCCTTTTGCTCATTAGGAAATATGCTACTTTCTATTAAAAAACTATAGGTGAACTTGGTTAGGACAGATGTTAGTGTCTTATACATTGTTGTTCAGCAGGTTATGGGTCGATAATTTTTTGGTTCGTTTGTTTCCTCATTTTTTGGAAGCAGGAATGTTAAACCATTAACTAGCCAAGAGGGCATCAAACTAGGATTTTACAAAACATCGTTGTAAAGTTTTATTAGCAGTTCATGGCTCTCTGGGAAGGCATTCAACTAGAAGTTAGGAATTTTATCCTTTCCTGGAGACTTCTATTTGCTTGACCTCCTGAGAGCAGATCTTATATCTTCTACCTTGACCCCCTCCCACTTTTGCTCCTCTAAGGAGTCTAGGTCTGTAGATATTCTATCAATCCAAGGGGCCTTTTCATTGTGTGTTTTATCTTCTGCCCAGATTTTATTCCAAAATTCTTTCACTTCTTCTTTTGATGGGACAGACTTTATTGTTACTGGTGTTTTCCCTATCTTCCTGTAGAAATTTTTGGGGTTATTTTTGAACATGTTATTATCTCTGATAATAATAATAATAATAATAATAATAATAATAATAATAATAATAGTTATTATTATTATTATTATTATTATTATTATTATTATTATTATTATTATTATTATTATTATTATTATTATTTTATGTTTGACTTTTGTTTTGCATTTGTACAAGTTGGATCCAAGTCTCACCCAGAGACCTCAAGAGACAACAAGTTAGAAGTTCATGTAGGTGTTATGCCTAGGGTACCATATATTTGTATTTGTACAGTTTTGTTCAAGTGAATGTTTAAGAAACCATAAGAAAATTATGTATTTGCTTTAAAATTTGAGACCACATAGACAGTATTTTACGTAGGATATGGGCAGTTCCCATGAGCACTATTTTTTGAACTTCAGCCATTTTGGGGTTTCCTGGAATCTGATCTAGGTAGTAATCAGCCCGTTTCGCTGTCATTCCCAGGGCACCTATGACAATAGGTATTGTTTTCGTCTTCAGATTCCACATTTTGCTAATTTCTATTTCAAGATCTTTATATTTGCTCAGTTTTTGGTAGGTCTTGACAGATACGTTTATATCGATTGGGACAGTCATATCAATGAGGAGGCATAATTTTTGTCTGAAGTCTTTCAGTATGATGTCTGGCCTATTTGCGTCTATCTTTCTGTCAGTTTGAATGGTGAAGTTCCAGAGGAGTGCAATGTGATCATTTTCAAGTACTGGGGGTGGTTTGTGTTCCCACCAGTTTTTATCATGGGGCAAGTCCAGGTTTTTGCATATTACCCAGTGAATATATTGTGCAGCTCTATCATGCCTGTTGAGATACTCTGTAGGTGCAAGCAGACTGCACATGGAGACAACATGATCGATGGTCTCATTTTGTTGTTGGCATATACGACATAATGGGGAGCTGCCGTTCTTTAATATGTTGGCCTGGTAGTTCTTTATAGGTAGGCATTGATCTTGGGCTGCTATGATAAACCCCTCTGTTTCTGATTTCAAGCCAGAGGCTATTAGCCATTGGTGGGTAAGGGCTTTGTCAATATCTGCATTATTCGCTCTCTTTGGGTATTTGCCATTGAGAGGTTTTCCATGCCATTTTTCAGTCATAATATCTAAGGCAGCAATTTTAGCACGGGTTTTCAAGCGCTTAGCTTTTTCTGCAGGTGTTTCTAGTTCGTCTAATTCTTGAATTTGTTGCAATTGGAATTCACTTAGATATTCCTTTGCCTGTTTTGTTACTGAGTAAGATGCTTTCTTGCTTTCATGTTTTGAGACAAGGTTTAGCATCCAGTCCTCAGAGTTTTTCAGATTTATTATTATTATTATTATTATTACTATTATTATTATTATTATTATTAATAATAATAGTACAATATTTATACACATGTTCCTACTTATTTTAGTTTATGTTCTGCCCCTCAGCATCAACCTTTATTTGAATTTTCCTTATATTTGTAGATTTGCTGATGCAAGAACTTCTACAGTATGATTCAAAAGCAGAGAAAAATGTGAAAACCTTGTACAAGTCTTGTGTGTTTTCAGGTAAGTTGTGGGTGCCTTTAGTAAAGTTCAATCAGATTAGTTTCTGGTTCAAGGATATCTTCCTCACCAACTTTCACTGGTTTTGAAGGCCCTGTAAAGGGTCACTAAGGCCTTTACTCTTGACTAAAAGATTAACAAAACAATCTCATTTCAAATATATTTGTAAAGAGAATTAATTTATAAAATTTATTTAGTATTTTATTAATATATAATATTGTTATATATTATATTTTTTTAATAGTATTATGTGATCATATTTTATAATAATATAAATTGTTATTATGAAATATTGTGTGAGAAAAATATAAAGTCTATATTTCTATATTACAGAAAAGTATGGGAAAAACAGTCTAGTGTTCATTCAAAGAACATTGTCAGCTTTAACAAGTATTGCACAGACCAAAAAGCATAATTCTAAAAAGCCTGATTTGAATCGGTTGGTTACAGAACTAATACCCCTTTACAGTAACTATTTATTACCTATTGGAGTTGTAAAAGATCAGCAGAATGTCTCAAATAATGTCTTACATGTAAGTTGCAATAATTAAATAACTGTAGTATCCTCACTCCTTTGTTTTCATTCAAAGATTTTTTGATTTGCATTTTTCATGTATGCTTTTATTTTCTTGACACTATTAACAATTTACATTTATGATGTAATATGGCATAATATAGGGTGTGACAGACAAAAGACCCTCACATATTTCACATGGCTATTGGTGTGGTATGAATGAAGTCAGGCAGGTTAGTCACCATGTGGCTAATATTTTACTGTTTGATGTCCCATTACTTGTGATTACAATATTGTTTTATTTGTATTTGTGTCATTATTACATTTGCCTCCTCGGTTGTGATGTCACTGTACTATTGTCTAATGCTCCTTGCTAGTGTTTAATCATTTCTGAGATGCCAGCGGAATAATTTATTGCAATATATGTCATTAATAGGATTCTGCCTGATAAAGCACTGTGCATGTTGTTAAAACACTATTTGATTGACTCTGTTTAAAATTAATCCCTGCTCTCAATTAGTAGGGTTATGTATGACATTTTCAAATACTTTTTCTTGGCATTTGAAATGAAATTTTTGCAAATCAATTTTCCTGTTGAAATAGTCTGGTTATATAATCATATAATGTAATACATTAATGAACAAATGAATAACTATGCTATGGAAATGCGTGTAGTATAATTTGAACAAGATCTCTACTCTGTTCATATTCTTTTAGAAAAACAAGCAGACAGATCATCATCATCATCATCATCATCATTTAACGTCCATCTTCGATGCATGCATGCATGGGTAGGATGGCTGTCAGGAGATGATCAGGTAGAAAAACTTTCTTTAAATTTATATTTCTTTTGAATGTTTTATAGGTTGGCATTTTACCTCTGCAACTGGTGAGCAAAGAAAATTATGATTCTAAGTTACCATACTTTGCAGCATTCAAACAACTACTGACACAAATTGCAAATGAGATGCAAGTACAATCAATTGTGCATAAAGTTATTGGTTTAGAATTACTTCTTTCACAAGTAAGTTACAAGAGCATTTTACCACAACTTTCTCATCATAGAACTTTAATATGGATAATGAAATAGTTTCCTATTAGGCTTATTTGCTGTTCTTTCATTTAAGTAATCTGTTCAAAATTTGTTTCATTTAAACCACTAAACATAACTCATTTTCTCTTTTTGCATGACATCAGAATGCTCTCCACCTTATCATCTCAGGATGACAAGAATTCAGGATGACAGGGTTCTTCTATGTGACAATTTTCTTTTTCTTAGTAATGCACAGTAATACTTTACATCATTTACTTTTCATTTACTAATTATGAAATTTGATTTACAATTATTTCTGTGCTTAGATCACTCCAAGTGTTCCAACAGATGTACAGCAGAAATATAACCCAATACCAATAAGTGAACTTGAAGAATCTTCTCAGGTATTCAAAGGTTTTCACTCTCTGTATGATAACCCTGACCTAACAGACCAAAAGCAGGATCTTTTTTAAAACGGGGGCCACATTTTTCATTAACGAAACACTTTGAAACTTGGAACACTGGTAGAATGTGTCATATAAAACATCTTTTTCTCTTAGTCTTCTTTAAAAAAAAAGAAATCCATAAGTTATTCCATGTTAAAGTTGTCGTATTTCTGTAATTTCAACCAATCACTGACGTCCATTCAGCCGATATACATTAAGTGCCAACTACATAAACAAACGATTCTGAAACAATTAACCCTAACCCTAACCCTAGGGTTAGGGTTAGGGTTAGGGTTAGGGTTAAAGCAAATTTAAAATGAAAAAAGCAAATAAAACGAAGGTATGGAGATTAAATACGCTTTACATCGCTTAATCAGCCAAAGGAGTAAATATAAACAACTGAATACTTGTCAGTGATTGGTTGAAATTATCGAAATAAGACAATTTTTTACATGAAATAAATTCGAATACAAAAATATTTTTTTGTTCTATAACACAAAATAGATAAGTATACGAAGTTTGAAAGTCTTTCCGTACCAAAAACACTACGTAAAACATTAATGAAAAATGTGGCCCCCATTTTAAAATAGATCCCAAAAGCATTCCAACCATAAGCATCCTTATTCTGATGGTTTTCTAGAACTATATGATGTGTTTTTCTTTTTTAAGAGTGTAGGATGCTAGAGAGTGCTATTCCTAGAAAGTCAAAAACCTATATAGAAAATTTATTGTTGGCTCATATTTTATGTATTGATAGAATTGATAGAATGCCAGGCAAAATATTTGGTGGCATGTAATTTTGTAATTAAGTTCTGAATTAAAATCCTGCCAATAACAACTTAACCCTGAAAACTCTCTGGGTTTTTATCATACCCTCTGGGTTATTTTATCAAACCCTCTGGGATTGATAAAATAAACTAATAGTCAAGTAATTGGGTCAGTTAATTGATCATAAACTCCACACCTAAATGAGTACCAATATTAGAAACTAATACTTTACCTGAGCTAAATTTTTTTTTCATGTTTTTTTTTCTGCTAATTTTCTTTTTATAATATTTTAGTTGAATAATTAAAAAAATTTTAATTACAATTTCTCTCTTTCATACCATTTTTATTTTTTTGTAGCTTTCTTGGCAGAAAATTTTTCAAGCAGCTTTAGATCTCACTGGAAAGAATGTCACCATCAGAGATGATGAAGTTGTGATTGTTGAATCACCAAAATACTTAAAAAATCTGTTAGAAGTGTTTAAAAATACAGAAGAACAGTAAGACAAATCATTTCAGAATATTTGAAAATATTTTTTCTGAAAATTAGCTGCCATATCCATTCTATTACACTTATGGACTCTAGAACTTACAGCTTTACTTAATCTCTCATTCTCTATAGAGATAAACTTCAATATTTGGAAGCATACTTCAGTGTGTCCCATTCCATAGAAAGCAGCCCACATAACTCTCAGCCTTTGTTCTATTGTTCTCACTTCTAAAATTTCAAATGTAATGGAGACAGCTATTAACAATGACACTCTCCAATACCTCGAAACTCTCTTTCTTCCGTGATCCCCAGCATGGCTTCTGTAGGGTCACATCCACTGGGGACTACTCTCTTATGTCACTCACCAGTGGGCTCTCACTGAAATTCAGTGGAAGCAATGTTTTGAAACCTTCAACTGTATCTGGTAGCCAAATCTTGCATCAAAACGGTCTGCAATAAGCCTTTGTCCATTTCCCCTGTCTTTGATCAGTAGCTTATTTGCCAGATTGTTCTGTTGTGGAATGTACTGACAGAGCTCTTTCTACCTAACTTTCAGTCAACTCTGGTGTCCCCCAGAGTTCTGTTTTGTCCCCCACTCTCTTCCTTCTGTACATGAATGATCAACTGGTCAACACATTTAACAACTCCATTTATGTGATGGCATGACCCTTTATTCTTCCCCAGATATCTCATACCAAACCTGCATTGATTCCATAAACAGAAACCATGAGGGAATTTTTCAGTGTATACCTCCACATGCAAAACATGGGTCTATTTCCTAATTTTTCCTGTGGTTTTAGAAAACACTTTATCTCTATTCTAACTATTTTGCACTTGCTTTAATTGAAAAAAAAGTCTCTACATTCAGTTTCCTCTGTATTATGTCTTAATTTGACTATCCTTTCACATTCTTCTGACACTTGCTGTCGGGTTACATCCTGGTTTTGTTCCAGCTTTGTGAGAATTCCAGTTCTAACTTCTGCATCTTTTTCTGCAGTTACTCTCTGTGTAAAAATAAGGCATTTTAGCATATCTTTACATTCTTTCTCATCCCGATCTTTACAATCGTTCTCGAAGATTTTCTCATATCTTCTGTAACTCCTTCGTCTGGTTCATATTTGAACTCTGTTATGGAGTTTGTGACAGAGTCTGCCGAGAACATTGTTTCTGACTTTTCTGATGACTTCAGTAATTGCGGCATTTGTTGCTGTAATATTTGTTGTTGTTGTTGCTTCTATTGTTACTCTTGCAGTTGTATCTACTGCTGTTGTTATTCTTTCAATTGCTGTTTTTGCAACTCGAGCAAGCCATTTTATGACTTTTTCGTAAAATTCGCACAAAACTTTGTGAGCTTATTAGCTCCTCTTTGAGTTTCTATTAACTCCCCATGAATTGTCTCAGATCTTGTATTGTAATAATTTCTTAATATTCTCTTTCTTTTTGAAATTTCAAGTGACTTGATAGACTTTGTACTGATGAAGTTTTTAATGTCCAAAATTGATGCCATGCCAGATCCTTTCTATAAAATGTACCAAAACTATAAACATGTAAGTAAATTTATTCTTTGTTCACATTTCTATTATAAATGTATTACATATATTAAGCGATGTGAAGTCCAACAAACTTGAGAGACTGTCCTTGAGACTTGTTTATTGAAATAGCGAAACTTAGTTTAACTGGGAACTGGAAACGTTTAAATTCAAAGGGAAGTCATATGGGATTAATGGGGTCCGTGGAATGAAGACATCCTCACCCTTATAGCTCTCAGTGATAATTGTTGCCTCTAGGACATGGGGTCACATCGCTTTCCCCACCGGTCTGGTGCCAATTGCACAAACGAGGTGGATCCAGATTCCCGAGCAGCATGATGGAGCCCCCATTTTTAAGTGTTAAGTGGTGACGTAACATTCCAGATGGCTATAGAGAGTTCAGGAACTCAGATGGAAAAACTACATCCTGATCCTGATCAATGGCAGTGTTGAGGGTTTTGAAAGACATACACAAATTCCTTTGGGGCTCATTCGTATTTTTTGTCATCGATAATCCGTTTACATGATTTTTTTCCTGTTGAACCATTTTTCTAGATTCTGTCCTACAATGTGACTTTTTATGGCCTATTTTACCATACTTGTAGCATTTTTTATTTTTAAACGGACATATATCAGGTGTGGGTTATGTATTTTAAGGAAGGGAGACAAGATAATGTAACCTCTTCACATAACTGCCAATGAACTGTAAGCAATTTTTTGTAAGTTTGGCTTGTTTTCAATATTTTATTATTAATAACAATTATTATACTGAATGGACTCATGCTTATCAACCTAAACACTTGGTATCTCATTCATAATATGGCCACATTAGATGCAGGGCAATTTTTTGACATATTTGATAATATAGAAACACTTCTTATATGCTGGAAAATATGATAATTTATTTTAGAATAAAAGTAATAGTTTTAAAAAAGTGCTTTTAGGATTAGCCAGTTGATATTAATTTTTGTTGAGGTTTAACTTACAACTCATTGTCTAATTTTCTTTGTAATTATTTTCACTGTCTGAAAAACTATTTCTTCTTATTAAAGATAACTAGTGGTATCAGTGCAGACAACCGACCCCTGAGCTGTGTCCTGTTTGTTGGAAATCTAGTGCCAGGCGTCCTCAGTAAAATCTATGCCAGACGATATTTTTCTGATGCTGATAAATACAAGGTAAGAAATGTTGGAGTTAATTTAATTGCTCGTACCACAACACTAGAAATAACATCTGCCACCCCCTTCACCCATCTTAGTTCAACTCTGCTTAGAATTGTTAATTTGAGCTTTAGAGTTTTTTTTTCATACATGAATACAAAAAAGAAAAAAAACTACAGGTTGTAAACCAGCTCAATTAGCTAACCTAAGGAATATTTGCATTGATTTATGATCTATTATAAGTAGCAGCCAAATCATTTTCAAATTACACTCTACTATACTAAAAAGATGCACTGGATAATGTCATAAAACAGAATATTTCAAAGGAAACTGTTTGGTCAGGGATAGAATACCTATAATCATAAACTTTTTCATCAGGGGTGAATGGGAAGAAAATAACGACAGAAAATTCTATCAACTGGATAAGAGTAAAACTTAATTTTGGAATAGTTTTACTTAAACTATGGAGAAAGCAATACTGTAATTCAAAATTAGTGTTTCTTTATTTTAGATAGTATCCATATGGCAAAGTTGTTTGAACAATGGATAGAGAGTCATTCTGTATTTGTTCTGGCTATCTGCACTCTGAGTTCAAATCTTAGTAGGGTCAACTTTGCTTTTATATTTCAGGTTTGATAATTGAGTATCAGTCCTGGACTAAGGCATGAGTTTTCTCTTTCTCTATTTCTTGTCTTTATTTTTGTCTCACTCTCTTTCTGGAAAAAAAATGGGCTTTGTTCAGATCAGGAGATGGAGAGTCTCTATCAGGTCTAAAAATGTCCAAGGCATGTTGTATGTCATAACAGTTCTCTACTGACTTCGTCAGGAGCTGAAGGCCTTTGGCATGGAAGGACAGAGCAGATTCTAGATATGTTCAAATATTTCAATGATAAAGGTATATAAAAAAATTCTTCCATTTCCATAGAATATCCATGTTCCAAAGATGATCAATGCAGCTGTTATAAAGATGGTTTCACACATTCATTGGATGGATCAGGCCACAAAATGGGAAGCCCTAAAAAAGGTAATATATATAATTCTATTTTTAATTCATTTAATTCTAACCTTAAGTCTATTCATGATAATGACATTCATCTAAATACCAAGATATTAAAAATGAAAGTTTAAAATTTTAAGTTTTTTACAATATTTCTGTAGAAAACCATTATGTAAACTGATGAATATTTGGTATTGCCAGCAGTGGCTCAACCACTGGGAGAAATGTGTGAATTCCCAAAAGGATTAAATGAAATTTGTGAAATATACAAAATTGCTTTTTTTTTTTTATACTCAAAGGCTGGATACCTTTTGAATGCACCTTGCATAGTGGTACAACAGCATCAAATTAATATCACCTAAATAAACCACACTTTTTCTAAATTACAACTTTAATATATATTGATTCTTCTGTTGCTCATGATAACAAAATTGAAAATATTGGTGTCATAAAATGTATTTCTTTTCAGCTCTACAGCATGTTACAAATGATTGGTAGTGATGAAAACCTTAGTGCAGATCCCTTTATTGAGCAGGTAACATATACATTTTTTTTATAGCAACTGAAATTTTAGCTTTTGTTTTGAGATATTTGATTTTAAAGATTAAGAAGAAATATTCATATTAAAAATAGGTATTCTCATTTTTAGTGTTAGTTGCAGTTCTCTTTCTCCATACCTATAATATTGTTTGGCTGATAGAGAAATCTTTACTTAACACACTTCAACAATTTACTCATTGTATAAATATGTTTTATATCCATATTTTCAATCTCTTCACCAGCACCTAAACTTACTGAGTTTATGGAAGTGCCACCTATTCTCAAAGCAAGAACATATCTTATCAGTTCTGTTCATTCTAGTGTCTAATACCTATAACTTATATAATTTACTCAATTTTCAATTGTTTCTCCTCTGGTTTCATCCACCTCTCTCCATTGATTCGACCTGTCACTTTCATTCTTATCGATTTTCTTCAACCATCAGTTGCTCTGCATGTATTGTCATAGTGTTGGAGAATGACTTGCTGTATTTACTTCAACTAATTATGGAATGAGTTCAAATCCTGTCAACCTTGCTACATTCAGTCCTGTCAATTTGCATCTGCTATTTCTAATTACTTCCTGATGTTGTTTCCCATCTAATTCTTCAAAAAGATGGCCTTCTGTTTGGCTGAAACAACAACAACAGCAACACCACCACCGCCGCCACCGCCGCCTCCACCCTCCCCTCCACCAGTAGAATGGATATGCACAAAGTAAAGCCATACAATGAACTTTGATTGCATTTCAGACAACTTAACTATATCCAGTTCTGCTTCCCTATAAGGAAATCATTCCTTGCTCATATTTTCACTGCAACTAGTAACATACTATGAGTAACAGATAAAGAAGCAATTCAAACTAAACTTACTGATCTTGTCCGCTTATGATGATTGTTTTGTGTAGAAATGTAGGAAAAGACTGTGCATTCTCCAGCAAAAAATTCCTGACTAAAGTATGGAAACCTACAGCCCATAAAATAGTGCTCTTGTTTGTTGTTGTAACTGATGAAATGCAATAAAATTTCATTAAATTGTTGAACTTTAAATATATTTTTGTTTAAATTTAGTTTCAGTTCAATGAAAACTTCATGAGTAACTTGTTTACAATTGACAAATATAAGTTTATACAAACATTCAGTAAACTGAGAGAAATTAATTCAAGAGGAAGGTAAGTGATATCTAAAAGTTTTTTAGTTGATAGTTTGTCTTCGTCTTGTATTAATATTGACATGGAATAGTTTGTGTAAGACATATTAGGTCTATCTTCAGATATACACCAATTTTGTGTTTCACTCAGAGAGAGAGAGAGAGAGAGAGAGAGAGAGAGAGAGAGAGAGAGAGAGAGAGAGAGAGAGAAAGAGAGAGAGATAGAGAGAGAGAGAGAGAGAACTTCAAAAATTTGGTGTGAATTAAGTGAGATTTAATTCCATATTGGATAATGTTCATAGTTGGTCATGCATTAGAATACAGCTAGAAAGTGTAACAATAGTTGCTTCTGATAAGACACTACGGAAGAAGTGCATGGCACTCCCAAGAATGGTAGATAGAGATGAATGGATGGAAATTTGGTCAAAAAAAATTTGTTATTGCAGTTGTGAAATTCTTATTTGGAAACATTTCTTTTTATTTACTATTTATTTTCTGTTTATTTATGCAGATGGTCATTGGATTCCCATCCTTTTGAAATAAAAGCTTTATACACACCTGAGCAGAATTCTATTTGTGAGTTGATATTGATGGAATTTGTTATCCTGAAATTCTAAATAAGAATGTAAGCTTAAGATTTTACAATACAGAAATGGAATCATTCTGTATTATAAAATTCATTCATACCTTTCTTAACAGTGCAAGTAATGCGAAGTGACTCAATAAGAAATTGAAACCAGATCCTAACGAGGACTCATCAAGAGCTTCTTTATGATGATCATCTCATAATTCATGCAAATATTTTTTTTTATACTAATCTTGAATGATATCACTCTTTCTTTATGAAAATGTGAAAAATTTAGTGCAAGGTCATTTTTAACAAATATTCTAAAGGTTATTTATAAATAAATCTGTAACTTATGTAAGCTTAACAAGAAACGATTAAAAATACTCAGATAACATACCAAAAAGCAAATTATTTAATAATGTATATGAAAATATATTTAACTTTGCAATGAAGTAATTTTAACTTAAAATTCATGAATTAACTTTTTTTAATCACTTAAAATTCCAGCATTCATTTCCTCGTTCATTCATGACTCTTTTGGGGTTAGTAGTGCACTTCATGTACAGAATTAATTATTTTTGTTTCATATTGCATTGTAGTTACAAAATTAATTTCTATTAACAATTATATAATTTTAACAAAATAAACTTAGAAAGTATTTTCAATCTTCTTTAGGAAAGATACAAGTTAATATTAATATTTGTTTCCAATAGATATCCCAGCAGTTATGTTCCAGTTACCACTTTTCCATGACGACCTGCCTTTGTAAGTTTTTTTTTTAAATTTTCAATCATGTTCCTCCTCATTATCACCATTCCTGCCCCTTGTTCTACTAAAATCTCTTGATGCTATATTCTTACTTGTTGAATCTGAAGACAAGATTCAACAAGTAGGAAAAATGTCTTAATCCTTCTATATATCTCACCTTGCTCCCTCTCCCCACTCTCTCTCCTGGATTAGGGAGAGTAGAAACAGCTAGAGAACTTGTGGTGTGATGGAAGAAAAAGACAACAAGAAGCAAAAGGACAGAATGAAACGTTGGACCTTACCTTGTCGACCGCAGCGGAGTACACGATCGCTCCTGATCAGAACACGTCTTTCTCGTAACCTCTCTGTTTTCTGACTGACTCCACGTGCTAGCCTTCGACCGCGTGTCGCCGACTTCCGATCTGACCCTTCCGGTCTGGCTTCACCTCTGTTTGCCTCACCCCTCTCCACCACAACACACAGCTCATCACAGCCCATAACACCACAGAACTGACATACATAAAAAGAAAGATATATAGAAAAAGGGAGGAGAGTGCTATCAGTGATGGCTGTGGCTTGACAACTGGATCAAAAGATATTGCAGTTATACTCTATTAGCAGTGTTTTTTTTCTCAAAGGCAGTTGGTGGGGAGAGGAGAAACACTGACACTCCAGGCTAAAGAAGGTCTTCACCCTTGTAAGGTGTTGTTATCTATTTGGTGGCATATGGAAGGTTTAGACCACTTTGAACTTTTAAACCCAAACCAAATAATAACGAAGGAGATCTACTGTGAGCAGCTTGAGCAGCTTAAGTCAGCATTTGATCCTACAGGTAAATAGGAACAGATGGAATACCTTCTGCATTACAATAAACTATGGATTGTAAAAGTGTACCGTATGGTTTCTTTTGTTACAAGCATGTATATGTAGAGCATTAGATTTGGTGATTGCATTAATTCAATATATGCCATAGATGTTTTTATACAACACAACTGCCAAAAAATTTAACTTTTGGCTGAAGGAAATGATTCTTTATTGAAATTAATCTTTTATCATCCTCATAATACTCTGTGAATTTTCCTTTCCTTTCTATATCACTCCATCTTATTCTGGCTTTCTGTTTGAAGATATCTATAGGAATACTGGCCCATGACACATTTTGATCAGAAAAACACTTGAACACAGTACTGTAATCTGAAATAACTGGCAATTAAATATAGTGTAACCAATATTTACATTTCCAGACTGTATACTTTGTACTGTACCTTCTTTTACAGTTAGACAATTCAAGCAACTGGATGCTGAATGCATTTGCCATGCAGCATTGGTAACCTGATATTGACTAGTAACCCTTTCACAGAGTGACATCCAAATAACTTGACCAGTTGATAGTTTCACAGGAACCATAATACCCAGTAGACCAATTATCTTATTAAGAATATTAAAACAAAAGTGTGAAATATCTTTTTTCTCTTTCTGTTTTAGAGCAATGCAGTTTGGAGCTTTAGGATCTGTGGTTGGCCATGCTTATATACATTCACTGGATCTTCAAGGTATTTTATAATTTTAAACTCTCTATATACCCCATTAATATTTATCTACTATATCTATCAGTGTTGGCAATCATGAACCTTCACCCTTCTTGTCTCATGCACAACTTGGCAACTTTTTGGCATTCCCTTTCTAGAAAGCTAGTAAAGTAAAACCATGTTTTCCTTCCATCTTCCTTGGCTTTTTCTTCCTTTTAGTTTCTAGTTGTCCCTGAGTGCTTTTAGGTTTTGTCTTCTCATATAATGTCCATTGAACATAGCCTGCAGTGACCCAGTTTCAATAACCAGTGGGAATGTCAGCATTTTAAAATTTTCAAAAGAATATTCCCAGTTTCCTGAGATAAATATTTATGAAGTTGCTTTCTGTGATATCTCTTTAAAGGATCACAGTTTGATGATAATGGTAATATGAAAAACTGGTGGTCAGAGCAGACTAAGAGAAACTTCTTAACAGAAGCTGAGGCCTTAAATTCAGATCCTATAAAGGTAAGATATTTTGTACACATGGAATGAATATCTTTGACACTTTAGCAGTACTGTCATCTGAATGTATTGGGTTGGCAACTAAGTTCCTACCATTTAAAAAAATTTTGGAATCTATTTTTTTCTAGAATTCTATTTTTGAATCATTTTGGAATCTTTTTTTTTTTTTTCTAGTTAATTTTAGTTAAGTTTTGTTTATTTTCAGAAAAACGAGCATTTTCAACACCTCTTTCTTTTTGCTTTTAATCAAGGTTCTAAGACTGCAAAAGCTGCTCGTGACATTTGTGCTGTGTATGGAGAGGGTGCCATAGCTGAAAGAACTGCTCGCGATTGGTATGCCAAGTTCAAAAATGGAAATTTTGACCTAAAAAACGCACCTCGTTCTGTTTGTCCAGTGGAGTTCAATGAAGAGCAATTAAATCATCTTTTGCACGAAAATTCTTGCCAGACGAGAAGTGAACTGGCAAAGAAAATGGAATGCCCCCACACTGCTATAGAGAAGCGTCTTCACTCAATGGGAAAGGTTCAGAAGTATGGAACATGGGTTCCACAGGCTTTAAGTGACAACAACAAAAATCAATGAGCGGACACAAGCAACGATTTCTTTACCGAATCGTTACTGGCGATGAAGAATGGTGCCTGTACATCAATATGAAGCAGCGTAAGGAATGGCTTAGCTCTGGTAAACAAGCAGCACCGCGCATTTTATGATTATTTGTGTGTGTATATATATATATATACAACAGGCTTCTTTCAGTTTCTGTCTACCAAATCCACTCTCAAGGCTTTGGTTAGCCCGAGGTGCCATGCAGTGGGACTGAACCTGGAACCATGTGGATGGGAAGTAAGCTTCTTACTACAACATGTGCAGACAATTCGTCACCAGACAATTTGCTGAGTGACAATTCACTGACAGATAATTCACCAATTGGACAATTGGTTGATTGGACAATAATTCGACATGTGGAAGTATCAATAATAGAGTTCTTCAAAACAGAATGAGGAGGCAGAAAGCTTCTACAGAAAGGGTACGCCTATATTATTGACAGAACCAGAAAAGAAAAGACTTATTGGAGATGCACAAACTGTAAACTGAGCAGTGCTAGACTGACAATGATTGATTATGAAATTAACACAACTCCATCCATCCACCTATGCCGATTGAAAAATCATGCTGCAAAAGTTAAGGAAGAAATAAAGCTTCTTACTGGGTGAACTGAATAATTTCCAATCTCTATAGTTGAAACCGTAGCTTCTGATATCCCGTTGAGCATTGCTGGGTGTTTACTTAAAATAGAATCTCTTAAATGTACAGTGTGACAGAAAAGACCAGTTATTAATGAGGATGAATTGTATAAAATGCCAAGAGGTGATAATTTTTTACTTTATAGAAATGATGAGGATTCTATATTTGGTACAGTGAAAGATTTAGAAATTTTATCCAAATAAAGTGAGTAGTTTTGTGACCGAATGTTTGACTGCAGTTATACACAATCCATGCACTAATTTGTGAAAGTAAAACAATACCTCTACTTTAATGCCTAACAAACAGTAAATCTGAAACAAATTAGGATTTGATATTTAAATTTATTAAAGAAGAAAGGAATTTGAGTGTGAAATCAATTACAGTTGACTTTGAGAAAGCAGCTATAAACAGCATTAAAGAAATTTCCCTCACGTTTCTATGTTTGGTTGCTTTTCCACTTCGGACAGTGTTTATGGCACAAGATACAGGCTACAAGTTTACAAACATGGTATACCGAAGGAGAAAATGCATTTTTTATAAAACATCTGCAAACGTTAGCTTTCGTACCACCTAATGATGTAGCTACTTTGTTTGAACAATTCCTTCATTCTTTAAGTGCTCAAACTGATGAAATTCCTGTCTTATTTTGAGTGTACTTGGGTAGGAATCATGCAACATGGCAAACGTCGACAAGCTCTATACAACATTTCTTTATTGTCGTGCTACAATAGAGTTCTCAATGATCTCCCAAAAACCAACAACTCTCTAGAAGGGTGGCACCATGCCTTCAGTTAACGTCCATCACCTGAACTTATCCAAATTAATTGAGAAACTTAGGGTAGAACAGTCACACACCAAAATGGTAATAGAACAGGCCATATCATGGGTTGAAGTGGCAAGGAAAAGCAAAAAGTACATTCACCTTAAGGAAAGACTCAAAACCATTGTTCTTAATTACGACAATGAAGCTGGGTTGGAATTTTTAAGGGCATGTGCCCATAATTGTATGTGATATCTTTATTTCCATTTGTAAGACCAACAAAACTGTTTGTGCTTTTTTCATGTCAACCTATTGTACATAATATCTTTGTTTTTATTTGTAAGTCTAATAAAACTTTTTCATAATTTTTGCTTTGCTTTTAAAAATATGTCGACATATTGTTTTTTCGAAAAATTGTCCAGTCAGTCAAATGTCCCGTCTGTAAGTTGTCTGCTGGCCAACTGTCTGTCGATGAATTGCCCGTCTACCTACTACACAGCCATGCCTGCACCTATCTATGATAACAAAAATAAATGTATTAATTTTTTCTTTGTTTCTTTTTTCTTCACCACCACCACTACTACCATCATCATCATCATCATCATCATCATCATCATCATCATCATCATCATTGTTCTATGTCCATTTTGTATACTGGCATTTGTTCAATGGGTTGTCATGGTTGGAGTCAGCACATATTCAGTACTGCTTATGTAGACAATTCTGAGTCCCCAATCTTGCTCATGTTTCATTTTTGACTTGGTTTCTACAGCTGGATGCCCTTCCTTACAGTTGTCAATTTACCGAGTGCCTAGGAGCCTTTTTTTTTCTTTGTTTTGTGGCACCAGCACTTGAGAAGTAACCATAACTAAAAGAACCTCATGATCTCATGCCTGCTAACTCACTATCCTCTTTGCAAAATGAGAAGCATGATTAGTGATGGAGACATAAAAGATGTATTCATATTAGTGATGAAATGGTTATATATTAATGTGTGTGTGTGTGTGTGTGTGTGTGTGTGTGTGTGTGTGTGTGTGTGTGTGTGCTTGTACGTGTTTGTGTTCAAGATGAAAATGCTCTAATCATCAGTAATTAATTTTAGCAATCCATTTTTCCTGGCAGGTAGAATGATGCCTATAGTTTTTATGGGCACTCATCTGAATGTCATCAATACATTTAAAATTTAGTTTGATATTGTAGAAGATTGGTAATTGGAGGAAAAAATAAACTATCAGAGGACTGTAGTTGTACTTAGAGGCTACTTGGTGGTGTATAATTCAGAAATAACTGTAGTGTATAATATTGAAAGTTGCGAAAGTAGTCAATACATTGAAATGGTTTAGAGTTAATCATCTGGGAGTAACAGGAATACTATTGTAGTGATAACTGAGAGGAGATTATCAATGTGTAGACAGTTGAAGAGGAGGGTGATCTGTAAGAACATATCAGTATCTGCTATCAATGTAAGTGAAACTACCCATATAAGCTTGTTTATTAGTGTTAATCTGTCTATTAGTATAGGTCAGTGACTTCCTTCCTGCTCGCTCCAAAATCTGCTTTTCAGCAGAAGGGAAATCATTGAGTTACTGGAAACGCTGTGAACAACAATGAAAAAACTTTGACTGAGAAACAAACAACCAATCGATTCGTTAAACAAATGGTCGATAAGTTACTTGGTTAGATAGCTAACCAATTGACTATCAATAAAGAAGTGAAGTTGAACCTGTGTGTGTGTTACTATTATTGGTGTATTGACTCTCCCAAGATACAACAAAAGTAAATCCATTAGACAGGATAACTCCTTAACTCAGAAACATTCATATACAACTTGGTACCCATTCCTATGAAATAGACAAACTATGATGCATAGAAGCAAAAAAAAAAAAAAGTGACTCTCCAAAATCTGTACATGTAGAAAAGAAGCTTGAAATCTGGCTGTTTGTTCACTAAGTTATTGACACAATTAGCTAACAAGCCAAAAAGTGGGTTGTTATTTTATATGGTATAAACTTATCATTTTCTTTATCCTGTATTTACAAATTACTTTATACAAAACTTTCTTGCTTGTTTTCTACCTTATAACTTGTTCTATCATTTCACAGGAATTACTTCTACAAGATATCTTAGAAAGTAGTGCTGATATTGGTGGACTCAAAATAGCCCTTCAGGTAAGAAGTAAGATTGTAAAATACAATTGAATCATTTTTTTAATTGCTTTGTAAAACACCTAAACTTTATAGTTTATCTCTGAAAATCAAAGGTTTCCTACATAAAATAATTGATCTCGTTTGAGATATAGTATATCTTATCTATTCTTTTTCATTTGTAGATAATAATTTGTTAAAACCACTTTCTGTGGAATATTTTACGATACTTATATTTGTAAGGCACATTCTAATGTGTTTCTCATGATTATGCAATTTTAAACTAACATTTGTGAATGATATTGAAACATAAATCAATGTTAAGAAGTATCTCAAAAGTTGCACAATTATTTTCAGCTACTTTAAAATATAATGAAAGCATATTCAAAATTTATTGTATTATAGTAGTGAAAGATATAGCCAGTAATATTATATCTTGTATTTTAACTTCAAGCCTGAGATTTCAGGCAGCTGGGAAATATAAAATCAGAGACATTTTAATCTACTAACCCTTTGCCTAAAAATTGATTTGTATCTAGTTAAATGAAGTGAATTTATTCTTCAGGCATATCACAAAATGATGCAAGAATTCAACTTGGAACCATTGAGATTACCCGGAATGAATTTTACCAGTCAGCAACTGTTTTTTGTTAGTTATGCTCATGTACGATATATGTTAATATCTTCTCACTTATCTTTAGTTGTTTTAATAATCAGACATAGGCAGCATGTATATTCTGTCTAACTGGAGTGGCTTTTTCCAGAAAAGTTTGAATAAGAAGTTCCCAATTTTCTATAGACTTTCTGATTTTAAATTTAATATATAAATTAAAAAAAAAAAGAAAAAGATTAAGGGAAAATAGTCATTTTGCATTCAGTGACAAATATTTCTCATAATAGAGCAATTTAAATATAAAACATCAAATAAACATTCTCATACATAAAGAATATTTTACCAACTAGTAAATTGGTTGTAAATACAAATGTAGTATATAGCTAAGGATTAAACTTTTTTTAATTAAAACAGATTTTCACTACATTCTACAACTTTAGCTAAGAGATGAAAACATTCCCCTTGGTTAATTGTAATTCGGGCTGGAGTTTTAAAGCTGGCATAGCTATTGCCATCTTTCACACTACTTCAATAATCTTTAGCCTTATAGAATTTATGTAATCAAAATATGAGTTGTCCCCATTCATCAAAAGTATTTCCAATCAGTTTGTCTTAACCAACTGACCTATAAATTTCTATTTCTACTCCAGGCATGGTGTAACAAAAAAATGATGCAGAATGCAATGGATTCAAAATATACAAAATCAAATATGTCAGGTAAAAGCAGGTGAGCTTTGCTAGCATATATTGCTGAGATTTTATTACCTTTATCTTTTAGCAGCATTTGGTAGTGGCAAAAAGACTTTGGTCACGAAATGCAATAGATGCAAGAGCATATATTGAGTTTGGCACAAAAATATCATTGATTTAGCAGACTTATAAAAATCCTAGTGTGTAGGCTGGACAGAAAAGTAATTGGTTGAAGGCTGTTGAGGATCAGAAATGCTCCAATATTCATTCCAGTGAATTATGTGAATTTGCATGTTGAGTTTCACATACTGAAAACACTCAGTACAGATATTTCAAAGTACAGTAACCCCTCACCATATCGTGGTTCACCTATGATGGTTCACCTATCACAGTTCACCTATCACGGTTTATTATCTAAGCTTACATCAATTCCTCCATGGTGTTGTTTTGCATTTATAATAAAATAAATACATACAAATTATAAAAATAGTAAAAAAAATATACAATACAATACTGTTTCTACTTCACGGATTTTCACCTATCGCAGGGTGGAGGGATGGGGTGGTGGTGGAATGTAACACCTGAGATAGTTGAGGGATTACTGTAGTGCTGAATATAGGCACAGGTATAGCAGGTTGAAGATGAGAGCCACAAAATCCAGCCAAGATATACACACGCACACACATATATATATATATATATATATATATATATATATATATATATATAGTTCTAATCATGAGGGTGGGTGATTGGGCAAGGCTTCACAAGTGGAATAGCATAGAGCTCTCTTTATCTACATCAAGCACTATTAAATATCTCATTCTGTGATTTATTTAATTGTGTACTGCAATAATGATTTTATCCTAATTATGTATATATATATATATATATATATATATATATGCTCCGTTGGATGTGTAATGTCAATGTGAATACCCGTCAGAGTGTAAGTATCTTGAGAGAAAAGCTGAACATTAGAAGCATCAGTTGTGGTGTGCAAGAGAGACGATTGCGCTGGTATGGACATGTGGTGAGAATGGATGAGGATAGCTGCGTGAAAAAGTGCCACACCCTAACAGTTGAGGGAACCCGTGGAAGAGGTAGGCCCAGGAAGACCTGGGCTGAGGTGGTGAGGCAAGGCCTTCGTACATTGGGCCTCACCGAGGCGATGACTACTGACCGAGACCTTTGGAAATGTGCTGTGCGTGAGAAGACCCGGCAAGCCAAGTAAGATCGTTGCCAGTGCCCCTGGACTGGTTCTTGTGCGGGTGGCACATGAGATGCACCATTTTGAGCGTGGCCGTTGCCAGTACCGCCTGACTGGCTCCCGTAGGATTTTCGAGCGAGATCGTTGCCAGTGCCCCTGGACTGGCTTGTGCGGGTGGCACATAAAAGACACCATTTCGAGCGTGGCCGTTTTCGTGCGGGTGACACGTAAAAGCACCCACTACACTCTCTGAGTGGTTGGCGTTAGGAAGGGCATCCAGCTGTAGAAACTCTGCCAAATTAGACTGGAGCCTGGTGTTGCCATCCGGTTTCACCAGTCCTCAGTCAAATCGTCCAACCCATGCTAGCATGGAAAGCGGACGTTAAACGATGATGATGATGATGATGATATATATATATATGTAAATATATATAAGGTACTAAAAGAGAATGACTCTCCCTAGACACAACAGTATATATATATATATGTATATATATATATATATATATATATATATATATATATATATATAAATTTTTATTTGTATTTATATATTTTACAGGGTCATCATTACTTTGCAAAATACTGAAGAATTTGCCAAGGCATTTCATTGTAAGCCGACTGATTTCATGAACCCCAAAAGAAAAACAATTCTATGGTGAAGGAGAACATAGTGAACTCTCAAAACAGAAGCCTTTGGTGGAACTTTCAGAATAGCTCTACCACATAAGTTGGATTTTCTTGATTGCAACTGGGATTTTTCAAATCTTTTGTGTGCAAAATGATGGGAAGAAACCTTTTCTAAAAAAATAAAATTTTGAAATTCATGATTTGTTAATGTTGCTTCCCCCCCCCCTCCTTGTGCCTTCATGACAGTCATCACCATTACAAAATTTTTCCCCTCAAGTTTATCATTAAAATTCCACACTCCCTTATTTGGTTAGTCTTTTTCCATTAAATACAACCCCACCTGTTTTTTTTTTTACTTCATATATGGTACTTTAAAATTAGCTCCTTTATACTAATCTATAGAGAGAATGTAAGCCTTATTAATTTTTTGCATATGCCAACACCCAACTGAGTCCCTTTAGTCTTGTTTTAGATAGACATGACTCTCAGAACAATTACATATTACGAACACTATACCTATGTAATTCTAACGTCTTTTTAGCTTTTTTTTTCGTTTTGCTACTGAAGAATACTTTTTGATAACCCAGATTCTTAAAATGAATTTATTGCCTTTCTGTATGAAATGATCGTATAGTTACATGAATAAAAATAATTTCAATCCATATTAACATCTAATCTTCTCCATTTATGAAAAATATGATTGAATATATTAAGTTAAATCATAGACCTAATATATTTATATAAATTTTCATATCTACACTAATTTACACCAATAAATTAAAGTATAAAAAAACAATGTTAGAAATCTTTTGGAAACCACTCTGATTAAAGGACGAATTCGCATTCAACCCTTTAAAAAAGAAAATATATATATTTATTTTTTGAAGTCATATTCCAGGGAGATGATCATTCAAGAGTTGTTCCCCCTCATTACTTATATTTCTGTTTACACAAGTCTCATGACTTTTAACATGATTTTATGCGACTTTTCATGTCTTAACCCAAAAGGGAGGTAAACATTGATGTTCCATGTGACGTGCTTGATAATTCTTAAGGCCGTCCTCAACTAACACACACACACACACATACATGCATGTATAGATATATTTGTATACATACATATATACATACATATACACACACACACATATATACATATACATATGTATACATATACAGTGTATATATATATATATATATATACATATACATATATATATACACACTGTATATGTATACATACACACATATATATGTATACATATCTATATGTTTACATACACACACACACATATATATATATATATATATATATATATATATATATATATATATATATATATATATATATATAAAGATGAGAATGTCTGTCTGTCTGTGTGAATCCCTAAAACTTGAGAACTACACAATCGATTTCATTCAAATTTAACACATGCCTTACTTATGGTCCATGCAGTGTCATGGGCCAAAAGAATTTTCAACTTCTTGCCTAATGCAAGCCCTGAGCAATTTCATCTCTTCCACTATTTCAGTATTAAGTGTCAAAAGCGAAACAATAACATCACTCTATTGAAACGTGAGATACTTTCAGTTTAATAGTTTGACTATTAACACTGAAACTATTAAAGTGAAACTATTACCTCATATATAGACATCTCACATATATACATGCATGCATACATACATACACTTATACATACATACATACATACATACATGCATACATATATACATACATACATATATTATATATATAGATAAACTGACTTGGAAATGGATATGTGGCATTCAATCATATGTGTGTGTATATATATATATATATATATATATATATATATATATATATATATATATATATATATATATATATATATATATATATATATATATATAAATTTATTTATAAGGTAGAAATTGATATTAATCAATTTGAACCAGTGGTCTAGCATATTAAAAAAATCCGAAGATTAAAATTATATTACATACAAAAATAAGAGTGATGACCAGCAAAAGTGGACTCCTATATGATAGAAATAGATGCCGAATTATCTAACCACGAAAAAAAATATATGTTCTCAGTAAAAATTCAGCGACACAACAGACTGTAAAAGGGCAAGACAAATGAAAAAATACTAAATAAAAACGATTAACCTACGTACCATGGTTTCACCTGTTAAAATTTACATAAGTAAATATCTGCAGGATCGTCAGCGTAGTCTGTCGATTTGCGATGTAATTTCCAGAACTAGACACAAAATAATAGAGCTGTCTATGTTTGGACCAAAAGTAGCCAGAAACATACGGCCAAAGGAAGCACCCAAAATCTCTCCAATCTGAACTTTCATAAGGCAAACTGGAAATCGATCCAAAAAGAGATCCTCAGACAGGACTGGCCGAAATGACTCTCCACACCAGACATTGGCATGAAACTAGAATATTTCACGTCTGTTATGCAAACCATATGCCAGAAATTTGTCCCAGAGCACAAAGCCAACACAAAAAGGAACAAGATTCCAAGGGAGAGGAGGTTCTTCATGAGACGACGGACGAAGTTTGCAAATTGCTTCAACCAACATTCCAAAAGTAGTGAAAGGTCCCGTCTAAAAACAACACTGATGGAGATTGAAAAAAAGCCTGCAACAATCCCATGTGAGGGAGCGAGTGGACAAAGAAGCCTGGGTTATAAAAAAACATTAAGTCAAACCCAAAGGCCTTCTTTCATTATACGAAAGAAACAGCCTCAGTACGCTGCAAAATAGGACTCTTCTTCCGAAAGGATGGCTCCATCATAAATAGTCCAACCAGGATCAATGAGGTACTGAATAGCCAGTTCAAAAGTGTCTTTACCACCCCGTTGAAACAGAGACAAGTGAACGAGTCAGTGGATTTCTTTGCCGCCTCACTTATAACCAGAGAGGCAGTTGCGATGGATAACATCGACATTAGTGAAGAAGATATACTAATAGCCATAGATGAGGTGGACGCAAACTCAACTGCTGATCCTGATGGTTTCCCAGCAATCCTCCTCAAATCGTGCGAGCGTGCCATGGTGAGACCTCTATAGATTCTCTTCCAGAGCTTTCTTGCAAATGGCAGGCTGCCAAGTAAATTGAAGGAAGGAATAATTTGCCCAATCCATAAAGGAGGAAGCAGGCCAGATGCAAAAACTATAGGCCTATCTCTCTGACTTCACACATCAGCAAAGTCATGGAACGGATAGTCAGAGGGAAACTAATTGCTGGGAGCTGGGCAGGCTGACTGTTTTCGAAGCCTGGAGAAGTTTCTAGGGACATCTCACACCATGGTAATGTTTGGTGACTTTAACGTAAATTGCGATGCACTCGTAGAATACGTTGGTTCGTCTACTGATAAGATAGGAACTTGGTAAACGAACCCGAGGAGATGTGTAAGGTCTTTCAGGAGTATTTCGTTCTGCTTTTCGGGAGGGGCAGCGGGCCGGAGTGTAGGAGGGACCTCACGGACTTCCTCACCGGCGTGCCGCGTCTCTCGGGGCGGGAAGCGGAGTGCTGTGAAGGGCCAATCACAGCTGTAGAGGTCCAGGAGGCTTTGTCGGACTGCGGCGGGGACAAGTCACCGGGCAATAAAGAAATTGATGTTGTTACCCCATCTCATACGTTCTGCTTTCACTACGGCGAGATAGAAATTCGCAGTTTACGGTTCTTTGTTCCTTGTTCCTATACCTGTGCTAAGCAAATTACAAAACTTGACATATAGATCTATTCTGTTTTAATAAATAGCTTTTTATTAAATGTAATTCAATCCAGAGTCTTTATTTAAGGCGTTTGCAAAATAAATTTTTGTCCATATCTCTTAGAATGAATGAAAATCACTTGTATCTTATGAAAACTAATTCTATGTATAAGTTAACATTTCTTTTATTCAAATATGACTTTTCTAATGAAGACTAAAACATTTTCAATCAGTACTGAAATATTTAATGGAACTCTTTTGTACACTAATAATATAAGTTGTTGTTCACTTTTCTATCGATTTATTGAACAAAAGTCTCTTTCGAAAGTATACTATTGTTTTTTCTCATTACTAACATGTTCCACAAAAAAGGAGTGTCGTTGGTAACTAAGGTGTATCCGTGGTAACAAGCATTCCCTCATAGATTTTATTACAAACTAAATAGTAAATATTTGATTTTTCCCTATTGCGTCGAAAGTAACCGGTTTCACAGCTCCTACATCTTTACTTTCATATGTAAAGTAAATAGTTAATTAACCAATTAAGATATTCAATCATTATTTTGTTGTTCGTTTGTAACGTTTAGTTATGAAAGCTATTTAACGGCTACGTCTAAATGTGAGTATTGTTTAAAGAAATAAGAATATATCCTTTTCTAAATATTTCGTCACGTTTAATACTATGCCATTAACAATAGAATTGAATATTATGTATACACAGATTCCAAGATACGTACACGTATACAAACATGCACAATGCGTACGCAGTGATGTTAGCTCAGAAACAATGGCAAACAAAATTTCTGTCACTGTCTAATAGATATTATCCTATTATTTTGGTATCTTAGCCAGCCTGATTGAGTAGTTGGACGTGTAAAAATAATAATAGAATTGAAACAGAAAAATAAACAACTTAGATTTAAAAGACGATTACCAGGATCAAAATGACTGGAACAAGAATCTGGCAGCTTTTGAGTAAGTCTCTGGGTTGCAAGTACTGCAAGGCCTCCAGTAAAGGAAAATGCCATATCTTTTTCTAAATATCTTTCATACCTCACGGTTTCACTTTATTCCAATCATTCGATTATGTTATCCACATCATCTACAATATTGAAACTTTTCCAAAAGTTTCAGTAAGTTTGACCTTCCCATCGACTGCTTTAATAAATTGTTTCAAATATGCCTTAAAGTTAGCTACCACACATCAAACGAATGACTGGATCAAAGAAATATACACTTTTGGAGAAATATCCAATTTTCATGTCAGAAATGTCATTTAAATTCAAATGGCGGCTTGTTACAGTCTTTAAAAGGAGCAATATCTTATTTGAAATATACCTGCCACTGTACCTTTCTAGAGTAGAGCATGTTTGTAAGTTAGTCTTGGAAAAAGGCTCGTAGTTCCCCAAATCTTACACGGCTTATCACAATTAAATAAAACAAAAATTTATAGAGAATGATGACATAAAAATGACGATGGAGGCATAACAAAATGGGCAGGTATAACAAAATGTTACATCTAATATATATTATTCCTGAAAATATGTACCACGAGTGTTGTTTCAAAAATTATTAAAATTCACTCGAATTTATGCAAAGGTGAATCTATAGGCTTAACTTTTGAATTAGTAGTTATCCTTCCTTAAGAAGTGTGAAAATCTGTAAGCGGAGTATGCTTGTATTTATCAATTTAGAGTTTATGCAAAGCAACTGCCTCATAACTTAACCTATCTCATTTTTATCTTCACATTTTAAAAACTAGGTCTATTTCAAACTACTGAAGTGTGAGATAATCAAAAATCATTTTCAATTTAATATATTGAAGTTTTGAAATTGGTGAATAAAATGAAGATTCTGTACTGTAAAGTAGGAATGAACAAAACATGAAATTGCATTATTGAAAATGGTTCTTAAAAGTACTTTTATAATATTTTATCAAATCAATATTGAGTCAATTATATTACTGGCTAGCATTTTGCGCACATATTGGAAAATAGCAATTTTATGAAAAAGATTTGAATTCCTTAGACACCGAGGATACTGTCCTAAGAGTGTTTATTTAATATTTTTACATATATTGCTTTAATGTTTATATCCGTATTTTCATAAATAATAATTAGGATACGTAATTTCATAATTTTTATGTATATAGACATTTTAAAATAGGTTTCGTACTGTATTATAGAATATCTCAGGGGTTTAATACTATTCTGTTCGATTTGAAAGTAAAAAGCAAACAAAACTTACTAAGAAACAGAATTCTAGTTACTTATGAATGCCAGGAGAAATAAAAAAAAAATAGATTAACAATATTATGCAAGAAAATCCACTTTGAAATTTGAAAAAGAGCCCAAATTAATATTTTTATATTTGGTTCTGTTAGTAGCAATTAGTGTGGTTCATACGAATTGGGCCGAGTTTAGACAAATAAAGAGTAAAACAAGAAAATAGATGGTTATTGTTATTATGGACTTGGATCAGATCAGGCTAAAAATACATAAAACAAAAAGCATCTCACTTTCATTTGCTTTCAATGATATTCAAAATCACATTTTTTAAAAACGGTGGCGTGTGACAACCTGTATATTTGGTTGCTATTTATGTTTCTGTTACAAAAAGATGCGGTATTCAGAATGTATATTACTACTACTACTACTACTACTACTACTACTACTACTACTACTACTACTACTACTACTACTACCACTTGTAGTAGTAGTTTTCATTAGTTGTAGCAACTACTTGCGGTTACAAATAGAGAACATGGAAAGTTTTATATAGAAAGAAAAAATAATACTCTTTTCTACTATAGACACAAGACCTGGAATTTGTAGGGGAGTGGAATAGTCGATCACATGACCCCAGTGCGTAACTGGTACATATTTCATCGACTCCAAAAGGATGAATAGCAAAGTCGACCTCGGTGGAATTTGATCTCAGGACAGGTGAAATGCCGCTAAGCATTTTTCCCGGCGTGCAAACGACTCTGCTAGCTCGCCGCCTTAATAATAATATTAATAATAATAGTAATAATAATAATACTAATAATAATAATAATAACAATCCTTTCTATTTTAGGCACAAGGCCTGAAATTTCGGGGAGGGAGATAGTCAATTACATCGACCCAAGTACTCAACTGTAACTTAATTTATCGGCCCCGAAAAGATGAAAGGCAAAGTCAACCTCGGCGGAATTTGGACTCAGTATGTTACGGCATTTCACTCGGCATGCTAACGTTTCTCCCATCTCGCCGCCTTAAATGGTTTGCAAACAACTTGCACATGTAAATGCTACCAGTCGAGAACTTCGCATACCGGAAGCCAGCAACTGTATGAGGTCTTCAGGAGAGAATGCGCGCCGTTTCGAGGCCTACCTCTCGATGGCATCAATGCGTACCGGCCTCCTCACTGATATGAGGCCCCGCTTGCTAGATCAACTGGTTATCAAATAAAGCTTAATATTCTTTTAGCCATCGCTCATCGTCTCTTTTTTAACCCATCCAAGAAACTAGGTCACACTGATTGTTTATGAAGACTGATTTCGAAAAATTCGGAACCATTTGAAGATACCCTGATTACTACTTTGCGAGCGGAAAATGGAATTAGAAAAATGTTTTGTGTAACGTCATATCTGATCTGCAAGTTACTTTTGCGCCATTCAATTGATGTGGGACCCAAACATCGAGCTTGCTGGCATAACCAAGTTGATGCAGATGGTTTTCAACACGCGATTTATATATTTGGAGAATATCTGCAACCATCATGCTTGTATAATGGGGATTGGCTTTGACTAACTCCTTTATTTTGTCGCTGTTAAACTCACTTGACCGGTCAGAGGGAGGTGCATCTTGAACCGAAAAATCTCTCGATTGAAATCTCGAAAAGCACATCTGACACACACGTTCCGTTATAACATCCTTTCCGTACATAACGCATATCTTCCTACAGGTTTCTGCAGCTCTCTTGCCTTAAAAAAAATAAAAACATGAGATGTCGATAATGTTCTTCTTGGTTCTTCATTTTCTGGGAGATCTCAAGCACACAAAGACAGCTTCTCTGGTCCAAAGTTCGCGTCGTCGAACTACATTGAAGTATCAAGTATCTAACGATTGTGCATGCACAAGAGGCAAACTGAATTAAGATGCTTGAAGTTTAGTGTCGACAAAAACTGAAAGGACTTTTTGACCGACCAAGTATATACATACACACACACACGCATACACACAGACACAGACACACAGACACAGAACACAGAACACAGACACAGACACACACACATTTATCGACAAACAACGATGGTTTCTTTAGAATATTTGTAATATTCTTTAGCAATTATGAATTACAAACATGGAAACAAAGAGCTAACTCAAAATATTGACTGAATTATTTTTGGAGACAAACATTTCCTTTCAATGTCACATAGTTTGATTGATTCTGTTACAGAGAACATATTGCTAAATAGAACGATACAGAATCGATATAACCAAAAGGAAATTTCTTAATGCTTTCTGTCAGAATTGTACGATGAGTAAAAAGTATTGTATCTTAGAATATGCTAAAATGTCCTAAAAATTGACTTACCTGAGTATAATTTTAACTTCGAATTGAATACCTTAGCTTTCGTATAAGTAGAGAAATTGTAATTAATCTCAAGTTTAAAAATTTAATCCTATAGGCTGAAAAGTATTCCTTCAATAAAACGTTACTATTGATCAAGAGAGAACAAGAATGCTGCACGTTTTGCTTGGGCTGAATCCATATTCTGTCATTCTTAATTTATCGATTCATTCACTGAATAATATTTCCAGAAACCGTATTCCGATAAAAGAAACTTTACATAAAATTCCTTCAATGTCTTCCAGTCTACATTTTAATTTTCAATTTTATCTCTTTTTATGTTATGTGATTTAGATTTCCCTTTTCCCATTCTTCGTTGGTCATCGAATGGTCAAGTAAGATTTCCTTTCTGTAGACTTTAAACACTAAGTGAAAGAACGGAAGTTATATAAATCTCTATCTCTGTCCAACGGTCATATTTCAGACAAGGTCCAGTCTTTGTTTCATTTTCTCTCCCCATTTTGTCCCTCCTCTCCCTTTCTCTCACCTCTCCCTTACCTGTCTCTTTCCCTTGCTATTTCTATCTCTATTCATAGACATAAGAAATTAAATAAATGACAAGGGAATAGGAATTACGTGATCAACTGTATTAGTTTGTGAAGTTCATTAGGTAATTCCTGTTCTTTTGTTATTTATCTCATTTCATATTACGCTCTGTACTCATCTAGCACTATATTCTGAAACATATGTATATTGAGTTCTAAAACTAGTATCGCTACGCCTAAACGAAATCTATCTATCTATCTATCTATCTATCTATCTATCTATCTATCTATCTATCTATCTATCTATCTATCTATCTATCATGTACATTGATATATGTCACAGCTAATACCACATTCATTATATATATATATATATATATATATATATATATATATATATATATGCCTATACATCTATATATATTAAAACTTACTCTCATGAGGGATACCATATGAATGGCTTTTCCATGCCATGCAAAAAGCAGTAAAGGACAGCAACATGATTATTGAATCTAGGGATATGTTTCGTTTAGTGAATCTAAAATATCAACAATTTATCCTGATTAATTATGTATTAATTCATTGAAATATTTCCATGTATATTGATATTGAAAGATGATTCGAACTTTATCATACTTTTTGCTAGATACATAGAATGATAGACCAGGTAAGAGTTAGGCCAAAAGTTAGAGACAGAGGGATAAATAGATAAGGAGAGAGAAAGAGACAATTCACCAGATAGATTAGCTCAAAGATAACATTTTTTTTAAGGAATATGTTTCATGCCATTGAAGAATGTTCTACAGAATAGGATACTTAGCGTGGTGGGATGATGATGTTTTTGCTCTGAACAAATGGACAGTATTATTAGTATATATATATATATATATATATATATATATATATATATATATATATATATATATATATATATATATATAAAAGAAAAAAGGGATGTTCACTTCGAATGTCACACTAACTTTGGATCACCTTCATAACGTTGTATTAACATATATTTCAGAAATATTAATATTATACTGAATGTAATAAAAGAATAATAAAGTACACGAGATAAATAAGGTGAGTTGTGTCTAGAGAATTGGTATTGAACCATACATTAAGAGTAAGTTTTCCCATTTAAGCTTTAATCATTTAATCCCTCTCATGTCCCATTCAACTGATGAAAGTGTTTAAGTGTGGTTGATTTAATGTAGCGTCCATACTGATTTTTATGTATTTTTGTAATGTCTATCAAGTTGATAATATTTTAATGATTTTCATCTTATTACTGTATTTATTATAGCCTTGTATCTTTACCCACTTAATTTTAATGGAAATTTTGCGATTCTTCATTTTTGAAAAATATAGTTTAGTACCCTATGGTTCTGTTACATTGTTACGTGGCTAATAAACAGATATAAATTGAAATGTTTCACAGTTTTTACAGCATAATTACTCAAGCGTCAATGAACAGCATTAAACTAGGCTGAAAGAATCATCAAACAACATGACTGTGTCAACTAATCTTCATTGATAAAGTACTAATTAATTTTGCGTAAGTTCACGCACGCGCGTAAAATATTTCACGAATGATCAGGTATGAATTAAAGTATCCATAGCTTCGTTGAACAAACCAAGAGTTTTACATTGGATGTGTAGCGCTTTTTAAGTGATGATGGCTTCGTGTTGATGATGCCATTTCATTTGTTGCTTGGTTTACTTTCGACCATGTCGCTTACTCCATCTATTTGTTTCACTACCTGAAACACACACACACACACACACACACACACACACACTCAAAATCACCAAGTACACGATGAAACCCCAACATGGTTGCTTGACTTGCTAGAAATTGCAATCAATTCTCCCTCAAATCACAACCTACATCTAAAAAGTGAAAAGGCACATTGGACAATGTAATTCTAGATACCCACAATCACAACAACAACAACAGTAAGCACGACACCACCAACAATAACTTCTCCGATCGATTTATGTGACGGAGCCGTAACTATTCATATAAACATTCTAGACCAAATCCTCATGAAATACCTTCAACTAATTGACAGATAACCCACCATCATACTACAATCACTGCTCTTCTAGGTTAACTGTTTAGGATTCTCTTTTCCTCTTCTAGAAAGACATCAGTTTCTGCTTACCTGATCAAGCAGATTGTCTTTCTTTACACAGAAACCCGCTCAATATACACGTCTCCTCCTCCTCCGCCGCCCTTTATCTCAATTTATAGCTTTCACTTGAAACACATCATTCATTTATTCCTCCCCGAAATATAACTCCTTCACGTTTGCCACGAAGACATCGATCCACACATTCTTAAGTAAAATATCGACCAGTTTGAAATGATCAGCGAAATTAATGGCCATTCTCTTATTCTGGCTTACTGAAAATAAAAGGATTCAGGAAATATGTTCATTAAAGTGCTATATTTGATTAAAATTCTATTAAGTCTGATACAATTAAAAACATGCTACTTTGTATTTTCCCTAACAATGCCAATACAAATTATTTCAGTAATTATGTTTTAGAGATTTAAAAATCATTCTTACATTGAGTCGGGAGGAGAATAACAATTCACAGATGATATTTTGCAATTATATTTATGTTTATCTTGAACTTAGAAGGCGTACTGCGTCTTTCCAGTTCTAGTAATCTATTGTAGCAATAGGTCGAAATATTGAGGAAGAAAGCGAAAGATAGTGAAATATATAGAGAAACAGAGAGTGAGTGAGAGAGAGAGAGAGAGAGAGAGAGAGAGAGAGAGAGAGAGAGGGAAAGGGAGATCGAGAGAGGGAGAGAAAATTACAGTGAGTAGTTTACATAATTGTAATAAAAGTATGTTGTTATGCATTTAAAAGCTTATGGATGCATGTTTCATGTGAGGTTGCTTAAGGTAATATGCCAGAGAACGGGTTATTTTAATAGTAGTAGTGGCAGCAGCAGCAGTAGCAGTTGTTCGTTTTGCTATAGTTTAATCTCAGGACAACCTTGATCGAGCAGACACATGATCAAAAGCCTTCCATCATTTTTCTATGTGCCGAGACATTATCACGTGTCCAGTCCGTGTGGGGGTTTCGCGTCGAGGTTTTCTAATTTGATTGTAAGAGATATTACAAAGAAAGACTATTGTCAGGATGTTAAAGAAATAACGAGTTTAGATTAGCAGTTCAGCAGATCAAGCAATGCTGCTAATTAAGCATGTTTTCGACTTTTATGAATAACTCGTATTCAACTATATTTTCCTCAACGTATTGCAAAATTCTCCATGAAATCCTTTCTGTTCAATAATCAATATCAAGAATTTGTTTACAGTTGGAATTAGCTATCATTTTCATACTCATTAATCTATCTTAGCGGATAGCAGTCATTGAATAGATATGAAACTGAAATGGCTTTAGAGAAAGTGAAATAAACTAATGAAATATACCCTTCTAGAATACGATTTCCGTAAGTATTCCGAAGAATGAAATTTGTGATTTTACTTACAAATTTACGGACAAGTTACATAAGTTATATTCACATACACAGCCTGCGTTATATGTGTGTAATAAACAAAAAAGTTTATAGAAGTATTTGTATTTTATTGTAACACGCACATATTACAAGACCAGTAAACCAATTGTATATATTACTTTGTACATATTTAGTAAAAATATGAACTTTGGTCCTCCCCCAAAGATTTGTGTGCGTATGTATATATGTAAATGTACAAATAGGCATGTATGTATACATACAATCATAATACATCATATACATACATATATGCATGCATGCATGCATACATACATCTCTCTCTCTATACATATATAAATATATATATATATATATATATACACACAAATTTATATATGGATATACATATGCATGTATCTATCTATCTATCTATCTATCTATCTATCTATCTATCAGTCTGTGTCTGTCTCTCTTTCTATACACACACGCACACACACACACACACACACACACACACACACACACACACACACACACACACACACACACATATAGTGTGTGTGTGTGTGAAATAGTTATAGAATGTATATCTGTATTATAGATATTATCCTAAATGCATTTTAAGCAGACATTTCTTGTGAGGCGTTTGGAAAGAGAAAAATAATAACTACAATTTATCTATAGTTGTATTCAATTTACTCTGTTTTTTTTGGCAAAATTCCACCTAGTTGCTCTTTAAGGACTCGGTGGGATTAAGATTTGGCAATATCCCATCAATAGATTTCTGCCAAATATTTGCTTTGCAATGACGACAGTACGAAGCTGTTTTATTCACGACTCGAAAATTATGAGCGATTTTCTATCACCTAAAGCATGTATTATTATTCATAAAAAGATTCTTAAGGAGCAATCTGAAAAAGAAATATCAAGATGTTGAAACATTATCATAGGCTTACAGCCAATAGAATGTAATAAAACTGAAAGTCAACTTTTGCTAACATCATTGACAACAATGAAAGCACATATCGCTTATTTACATGTAATGCTGTGTTGTCCAACATTTCCATGAATGAAATTATTCAGAATAAACTCTTTTACGCCCCGTGTTTATCTCCACAAAACAGCTGTAAATTTGTATTTTCAATTTCTAAGAAAGCATTTTTATTTCCCACTTTTTTGGTGCATTTCATAAATGTTTCTTTTTTTTTTTATACGATTTACTTGGGAAAAGCATCGCGTCCGCGCAATTAGAGAAGTAATTAAAGTTATTAGACATGGCAAAATTTCAAGTCTACAAAACTTAGACAGGGAATCCACTGTGTGTGTGTGTGTGTGTGTGTGTGTGTGTGTGGTAGGTGCGTTTGTGTGAGTGCTCACACGCACGTATGTATATATATGTATATATATACACAGAAATACAGACATAAAAAGAGTGTGGAAAATGTGACCCCCTTGGTAAGTGAGTGCCTTGCACGAAAAAAATACAAGCGCCGCCACAATAAAGTGTGTATGTATCTTCATTGGCGCGTTATCGTTTCGCGAACAATAATCCCAGCATCACAACAAATATTTACACACTACTTTTGTATTGAGTACTTATTTTCTTCCCATATCACCACCATCCTTTTCCCCCTCATCTCCATATGAAGATAAATATTCTCAGGTATTCAAATGCTTAACATAACAAAAAATATTAAAAAAGAAGAAAAATGAAGAAAACTTTTGTACATGTAATTCACTCTTCCTAAATTTACATAAAATAACGTTTGCATACAAATTGAGTGGCAAATTAATTGAAAGTACGAAAAGCTGGGACATTTTAGAGTATGATTATCGAAAGATTAATGTTTTAGCTGTTTTTGAAAAATGTCATCTTTTGTTTTGCTTTTCTTTGAGAATATTGACATCGCTATTAAAATATACATCACATATATACCATATTTAAGTTGTCAGACACAACTGGAAGTAATTAAGTCGGTAGATGGAATTTCAATTAGCTTTCCACCAAGAAAAAGAATTCCATGGTTATTATTTAGCATACAAAATACGAGTAATTAAAACATGCTTATAGACAATTATTGCTTCTTTCTTATGGTCAAAGGAAATGAATTTTGAAACGTTTTCTTTTATTCTTTTACTTGAGTTCAAATTCCGCCGAGGTCGACTTTGCATTTCATCCTTTCAGGGTCGATAAATTAAGTATCAGGTGAGTGCAGGAATCGATCTAATCGACTGACCTCCTCCCTCAAAGTTTCAGGCCTTTTGCCTAGAGAAGAAAAAATTCTTTTACTTGTTTCAGTCATTTGACTGCAGCCATGCTGGAGCACCGCCTTTAGTCGAGCAAATTGATCCCAGAACTTA
Source organism: Octopus bimaculoides (assembly GCF_046866305.1). Taxonomy (NCBI): domain Eukaryota; kingdom Metazoa; phylum Mollusca; class Cephalopoda; order Octopoda; family Octopodidae; genus Octopus; species Octopus bimaculoides. The sequence goes on from NC_142939.1 coordinate 45,025,330, forward strand.
TTCTTTGTAAGTCTAGTACTTATTTTATCGTATTCTTTTGCCGAACCGTTAAGTTACGCGGACGTACTTGCCCTAGCATCTATTGTCAAGTGATGTTGGTGGTGGGGGGTCAAACACAGACACATAGACATACACACACACAGATAAATTAAACAACTTTACAAATTGAGGCTATTAACCTCTTACTTCACAACATCAATAAGTCCTTGAACTGAGGCACCTGCCTCTTACACTTTTCTTTTTATGGGCCACATGCCCCTTCAATATGAGGCACACGTCCTCTTACACTTTACCATCCGACCAGACTCAGTGTTTCACTCAAGCACCTCGATGGTCCTAGATCGGACCACTTCAGCATGAAGCGGAATGCATACTCGAGGAAGGAATCCATCACCCTGTACAAATCATTTTCCCACACGACCTCCGCAGCCACTTGTGGGGATAATCAGGGTCTTTGGTACAAGTGAGGATCCCTCCCCTCGGACCTTTCCTAAGTAAACTTCTTCACAAATTCTTGGACGCCCCCCCCCCCCCCTTGTGGAAGAGGATTACAAATTCCTCCTCCTTACAGGGCGAGGTCACAGTTTCTACTGTCGGCAGCACAATTCCCACCGACAGGCCTTCCTCCATTGGTGTCACGGCTTCATAGTCTCCATTGCAGCTGTCCATGTTATGCTTTACAGTCTTTACAACGCTCGAAGAGCATTGATCAGTAGTCATGATGTCACCATTTTAATAGTCGGCGCAAATCATCATAGTATGATAACTCTTTTCTAATATTCAGATGGTTTTCAGTCCTTCGTGTCAGCTAACTTTTTTCAACTACAACTGTAGTCGTTACGCTCTCCCACGCCGTCAACTGTTCATTAACACATCAAGCTGTTTCTGATAAAAGAAGACATAAAATGTTGTCAAATTTAGTTCTTCCTTTGTGTGTGTGTGCGTGTACGTGTGTATTTGCGTGTGTACGCGTTTGTGTGTGTATATATATATACGTATGTATGTATGTATGTATGTATGTATGTATGCATGTATGTATGTATATATATATATATATATATATGTATATGTATATATATATATATATATATATATATATATATATATATATATATATATATATATATATATATATATATATATATATATATACATACATACATACATACACAAATTAGAAGGAAAAGGAAAAGAAGAGAGAGAAGAAGAGAAGAGAAGTAGTATGAGGGAAAGAGAGTTTAGGTCTCCAACTGATGTTAATAGTAAACATTTTAAACTATTGTAAATGGCAAAATGTGACTTTTCACGATCAGCTGGTTAGCTCCTATGTGTATTCAACTGATGAATGATTCATAATGGCTACTCTATAAAGAAGAGTTAGCATATATATAATGGTCACAACGTGTGGTCAGTGAAACATTTTCCACATATTCTCTTTGCGTTGTTAATACAGAGCCAATTCCTCGGAGACACAAGTAGAAACGTAATACAAGATTAAATGTACATTTTCACTCAATAAACCAACATCATTAATTCTATTAACGAAATGATAATTTTCCCATCAAAGGTTTTGTAAAATTTCGGTAAATAATTAATCATTAATCTCCATTAATAAATCAATCAGCGGAGGTTGCTTTTATTCGTGGGAGCACAATGATCTTAAATCGTTTTCAATATCGCTGAAATTTGAAAACTGAAACGGATTTTAATTATCTCGATAATGTTGTTTTCATTCACTTCACCGGTCATTGATCTTCATCATTTACGCCAAAATTTTCGTAATAGGTACCATATTTGTTCCTAATAAGGGACAACCTAGTTTTGGCATCTCCTATATATATATATGTTCATTTTTTGGTTTTCATACCTTTAGACCGTCAGTAACTCTTGAACCATTTCTCATCTCAAATGCTGTCTGAATTGTGTCAAATTGTGCATGTGGCTATACATACATATATATATATATATATATATATATATATATATATATATATATATATATATATATATATATATATATATATTAGACGTATATTTGATCGGTAGAGGGAAACTACATCCATACTACCCACTACACAACCTGCGAGGTAGTTGGAGCGGTTGCAACTATTGATTCTACTGAGAAGATTCCCCGTGTTCGCTTAGACATCCGGGGACATTTCAATGAGTGGTCGTAATACCTGTAAGAGGAAGCCGGATAGCCTATAAGTGTTGGAGATATTTGCTCTGCAAATTGGCCGGGTAGGGGACCCACTAGGTTACAAAGTGGAAGACAACCTATTGGAGTAGGAGAGGAGATATGTTTTCACTACATGGATTATCTTTTTTTTTGTTTCTGACTCAAAGTGGTGTGATGAACCCAACATTCATCTTGGATTAGGAAACATTTCCGAAATTAATCTGGATCTGCCGCAAACAATGTCAGATTTTTCGTGATGTGATCATCTTGGTGCGCTTTTGATCAGCTGTCAGGAGGCGCGGCACCCACTGAGCAGTAACCTTCATCATGCCACGATATGCTAATAGCGTTGGCTATTTGATTTATAGCCAATCGCCTGTCATCCATCATCATGTGGTGAGTGAAATCAATGTTTTCCTCGGTGGTGGCAGTTGCAAGACGTCCAGAACTTGGGTAATCTTCAAAACTCTTCCTACCGCCCATAAATCCAGCAACCCAATTTTGCACTGTTGATAAAGCTGGAGCGTCATCCCTTAATGTCAGTATGAATGCGCTCGGGGGCTAGACCGTTATTCTGCAAGTACTTGATAACACCACGATGCCAGTTTTGGTTCATTGATAAGAGAAGTCGCTATCAGTTACTTTTGAAGTCTTCTTTAAGAAGTCAGATGTCAGTTTACCCGGAAAGAAACAACGCAGTTATTAATAAGAAAATCTGAAATTAATGCATGCAAGTTTCACAGCTCTAGCATCATTCCTTCATAGTCAGCCTGTGAAAAGTGCCTGAAACCAATTTGGGGCATATACCGCTCAAGGAAGACGTTTTGTCAGAGCTGAAGTGAGATTTCCAACTGAAGAAGCTAAAGAATATGCAAACACAACTCTAAAATGCGACGAACTGCGGCTGATTCCGACATACCTCAGTTGGAGGGTTGTAAAAGTAAAGGTGGCAGAATTACCACCAAGGTAGATATCTCATTGCTTGTGGCGACCGTACTATACGGCAGAGGAGATAAAGCAACCGTTCTCCAAGTCCAAAAAGAAAGTAAAGAAAATTGGTCGGGTACAGAGATGGAACTATTCATTCAGACCGACTAAATAGGCATAGGAGCCATCCCTGACTTGATCAGCCTTCCATATTGTTTGCTGCATTTCACAGCAGCTGAGGGCTGAAGGCTAAGATTTATAAGTTTTCTACTATCTGCAAAAGGAAACAACTCCCTACTGCCAACACGTCTGTTCTGTGTATACTGACTATAGAATCACTACTCCAGAAATTCGAGATGTTGAGGTGCATCTCGAGCGAACTAGAACGTGGGAAAACGGTGTCGCCATACACGAACAACATCACCGGCATAATGTCAGATACCTGGCATATAGATATGATCGGATCTGCTCTAAAGGAAAATAATGTGTTGATGGAACAAAAGTCAAGCAAAGAAAGTCTGTGAGCCTTCACATGGAGAGATAAAACCATGTAGTTCATAACATTTTAGGACAGCTGGATGGACAGACCGATTAAACTGATTGGTGTTCGTGCCCATTACCAAGCTTTTAAGACCCGGAGTTGGTTTGTTTCTGTCCTCGTAACTTAATGGTTTGGCAAGAGAAACCGAATGAATAAGTGCAAAGCTTAAAAAAAAATAAGTACTGGGGTCGATTCGTTCGACTAAAATCTTTGAAGGCGGTGTTCCGGCATGGACTTAGTCCATTAACTGAAGCAATTAAAAGGTAGAAGATATTAACTGAAGCAATTAAAAGGTAGAAGATGAAACTGCAAAGCAGTCTGTTGAAAATGGTAAGAACAACGGTATCAATACTGCTGCAGCTATATTGGTCGGAATCAGATGTAATTCTCCACAAGATATATGAAAACAGTGAAATCTGTTTACACAGACACACAGACACACACACACACACACATGCACACATACGTACGCACGCACACACGCGTACATGCATTCATGTATAGACACAAACATACATTTATGTATGCATATACATATGTATATACATGCATACGTTACCCACACACATATACAGAGTAAAAGGTAATATTACATACGGAGCTCATCTTCCTTTTCTACACTCTCTTCCTCCTCTATTACTTCTTATTCTTCTCCTTCTCCTTCTCCTTCAGCACATAAAAAAGAGACAGATCAATACGTTACGCTTCTTTCGTCATTGTACCTGTTGTGCGATCTAGAAATTTAACGCTATTTTTACACAGGAAACGGATTTTGAATATTATTGCTAGGTATCAGTTCACAAAAAATAATTCATATTGGGTTAGTGCTGAATTGAAAATTATATACGGAAGAATGATTGATTCGTTGGCTTATTTTAAAACATTTTATATATATTTCATTGAAGCCGAAGCTCTCTGAGAAGTTAATTCTATAACACAACCTGAGCATTATCAACACTGAATAATTCTTAAGTACAAAGTTACAATCTTTTTTGCATATAACTTGATATAAAAAGACACACACAACACACACACACACACACACACACACACACACACACACACACACACACACACACACACACACACACATACACGCACACACACACATATACTGGAAAGTTCGCGTACGATACACTAGTGTTTAAAGTTTTCATTGTTTTCTGCTTCTTTGATTATTTGTATTACATTAACACACACATATTTATTTGCTTTTATACTGATGCTGCTGAAGACACGACAAAGAAAGGAAATACTTTTTAGCGTATTTTACTTCGCATCAACGATACTTTCCTTCAAATGTATGTGATTACGCCACCTTGTGTTCCATTAATATTTCTAGTCGTCCTCTCCTTCATGTACACACAAACATCTGCGCGTGTGTGTATACATATATATATATATATATATATATATATATATATATATATCAATTAATCAAAGGACATATTAAGTATGTCTACCTGCTGGAAATAACAGTCAAAACTATTATTTAAATCACCAAAATACACTGATAATAACTACAGAAATCAACCGTCTGAAGGCAAACGGGATAAGACAATCTCTCAGCATATATTCAAGTATTTGGACTTACGTGGACCAGTTTCTGGACTGGCATTACAGCTTCATCTTCCTCAGCATGCGTTACAATGATGGAGAGCCCCAACCCGTCACGGCTTGGGTGTTGGCTTTTTACATTTATGCACTTCCGGCTACTTTGAAAACCTCCACCACAACGAAGTAATATGCACCCCTAAGTGGACATACATAATCACCATACAGTCTGGCCCATGGGCCATCTATTTTTGGGGCCACGGTTGTCATTTAATGGTAGGCGCTTTTGCAGCTAAGGCACAACCTGTGCATACTTTCACTGATTCTTCAATGTCACGTTGATTGTTGGCCAATATACATAACTTCTCATTTAACCATTCTTTACCTTGTGGAACCGATGCCCTGTAAAGACATCTGAGTCTAAGTTTCAATCTTTTGAGCACTACTAAGTGTCATCTACATTGAGAATCTCTGGATCTCATCTGTGAACTATATATATATATATGTATATATATATATATATATATATATATATATATATATATATATATATATATATACACATAATTAAGGGATCAGCAAACATTTGCTTCACCAGATACCGAAGTTCAGAAATAGCAGCTAAAAAAGCTCCAACAGATAGTGTTACTTGTAACTCACAAAGGCAAAAACAAGAAGAAAAAACAATGAAAACTAACCATTCCGAAGTTAATCGTAGACGCGTTTCTGGATTATGAGTGATAATACTCAATTTCCTTCATCAATACGATATTCCAGTAGTAAATTCGACCATGCTAGCAAACTGTGCATGCATGAACGAGCGAGCATCATACATCGACACAACCCGAAAGCATAACCGAATCTACCTCGGCCAGACAGTCCACTATCTTCTCCTCAAGAAATTACCATGTGCGTCACAAGCAATACCGCAGAGAATCTGCGTTTACTACCAGGGAGTGAATAATTATTACAAATTAAAAGGGTAAAGGTTTATCAATTTATTAATTTATTAATAAATCAACAATTAATAATTTTTACCAAGCCCTTCGGTATGTAAGCACCTTTATCGGTGGAGAACTTATTTAAAAGTTCATATACATTTATAAACATAATTAAGGGATCAGCAAACATTTGCTTCACCAGATACCGAAGTTCAGAAATAGCAGCTAAATAGCAGTTTTTTTAGCTGCTATTTCTGAACTTCGGTATCTGGTGAAGCAAATGTTTGCTGATCCCTTAATTATGTTTATAAATGTATATGAACTTTTAAATAAGTTCTCCACCGATAAAGGTGCTTACATACCGAAGGGCTTGGTAAAAATTATTAATTGTTGATTTATTAATAAATTAATAAATTGATAAACCTTTACCTTTTGAATTTGTAATAATTATATATATATATATATATATATATATATATACATACATATGTGTGTGTGTGTGTGTGAGAGAGAGAGAGAGAGAAGAGAAGGGAAGGAAGAGGAAAAGGAGGAGGAGGGGACGAGGAGAAGAAGAAGAAGAAGAAGAAGAAGAAATTCCTACTAAAACAGAAAATGTGTTCTTGCTGATCAAATTAATACAATTAATATAGAAAAATAGAATTGTATAAAAAGGGACATTCTAACGTGTCTTTAGTAAATAGGGTGGGATGAATATGGAAAAAATGGTGTCAGAATTAAATTGGGGGATGTGACATAAAAATTGAGAAATAACTCGTTTCAGAAATACATTCATTAAGCGTCTCTAAATAGAAGTTAATTTAGTGTTTCAATGTACTTTCACTAATCGATTGATAAAAACATTTTATGATATTTGAATCGATATTGCAAAGTAATAAAAATAGATTTTTGAGTTTATATTGCCTACGATGAAAATGTACTTTTACTTTCATTAGTCTTTCTAGATTATTTCTATTTCAGTGTTGATGATTTCCAATTAGTTCTTTTCATTAGGGTTTTCTTCTCAGCTATTAATTATGCTTTCTTTGATGTAATTTTTCCTCTAGACTTAATTATATTCGTTTGTTCTCTGTTGCTCAACCAATCATACTTTATACAGGAATTGTCTCAAATAGTTCTACTAGAGAATCATTGAAAGGCCACACTTTTAGCATCTACGCTAGTACACAATATGTATGTCATTATTCAGTTTTATTTCAAGATTTCTTGCCAATAGAGAAAGAGTCGGTTTCTAACCTGGATCCAATCCTCCTTCATCAGAATTTCAACATCAACAAAAGGATATCTTTTGTTTGTATGTATGTAGTATGTTTTTCCTTTACATGTGCATTGCTTCTCTTTTTTTTTTGAGACATATATTTATATATATTTCTATTCAGAAGTCCTGCAGCAATGGGAAGGTGGCAAAGCATGCAAACCTGACGAGTTGGAAGCATGTAGTCTGCGACCTGCATGTAGGCAGTCCATGTTAGACATAACGTCACCTCCTTATCACCCAAGACAGCAATGGGATTCGGTTGCTGCATGAGTGTTTGAGCAGCTCCATTTGGGGAGGGCACTGCTCACTCGGAGGCCGGGGAGGTTCTAGAAAAGGTGAACTAAAAATTGTCTGTCTTTCACTATCTGGTCAGTTTAGCGGGATTGACGGGATGTCCATCCTGCGCTCGAAAAGTAAAGAGAATTCTTATAAAATTTTCTTGGAACTGCATGGCCGCAGTCAAATGACTGAAACAAGTAAAAGAGTGAAAGAGATATGTATGTATGTGTGTATGTATGTATGCATGTATGTCTCTATGTATGTAACTATATTTATGTGTGTGAGTATGTGGTGCGCGTGCATGCGTGTGTGCATTTTTGCGGCTATAGGATATTTGACTCTTGTTTCTTGTAATGTAAATGCTACTCCGCACACTCAGTCCTTATTGGTGACAATTGAAATTTTCATCTTTCGTTTTATATTACGTCTTGACGTCTTCGTTATTTTATAACTTTCACGTTATCATTTTGTTGAATCAGCCATTGATTCATATGGTAAATACCATATATTGACAGCTGGAATTTAACCTGACAATCAGCGACGGAGTAGTCACTACTGATGAGCTAAGCAAAACTAGCTAGTATAGCGACCTCGCCCGCTGTGGGGCAGTTATCTCCCCTGTCAGTGCATAGACATGTGCTTTTTTTGCGGCTATAGTGTCTTTGATTCTTGTTTCTAGCAATTTAGATTCTACCCCGCACCCTCAGTCACTATTAATGACAACTGAAAATTTCGTTTTTTGTTCTGTATTGTGTCTAGCCGCCTTCCTTATTTCACATACGTACACACACGTACACACACACATACACAAACACAAACACATGTTATATAAAGGTATAAAGCAATCTTTGTTAATGTCATGGTCACGTATTTAGATCAAGTGTCATTGATATTCTTTCCAATCAATGCGGACATCATACATGTTTGTTAAAAGGAAATAGATCGATCGAAGTAACGTTGGATACTCAATTTAATAGAACTTGAAAATCCTTTGAGAAGCAAGATTCGCAATGAATCAAAAAAAGAAAGAAAGTTATATTGCAATTAATTGATCGAAGTTGAAGCTACAGACCTATGAAAGTATTTTATTCTTTGCATTTATGCATAATAATATATCTCTTATACAAATTACAACTGGTATGATTAGCAATGTGGTTATGAAAGAGAAATGTTACTGGCGATTTGCTCATATATATGCACACATTTTATACAAGTGTACACACAGACACTCTTAGTAATGTACACTTATGTATGATGAGATGTAAAGATGTATAAATCTGAATAAAACGAACGTGGTGACAAATGAAAACAAAAACAAAATGCCAAGAGAGCTACGTTAAAAATGAGTAAATCGAAAGTCTCGGCTACGAGATTACAGTATTACGAGATTTTGGTATGGGCTGTGTTAAAATACGTAAACCAGAAATCAACAACAGAACCGAGCTGATGGTATGGACTTACTTTTTAACTATTTCACTTTACCTACCATTTACCTACTCAACTTGTCTCTTTTTTCTCGCTCATTTCTCATTTCTCTGTAAGACTTAAACTTCTTATATATTTTAACAACATGTCTCATCCATTTTAAACAAATTGATGAGTTTTATGGGACGTCATACCATAAATTCACCATATATTATATACAAGTACTACTTCCATATCTTCGCAAATTTACGCCGGTAAACTCCCAGCAAAATATGAAGAATCAACATTCGAAATCTTTTTTGGAAATCTCCAAATTAAAGGACGAATCCAACATTACAACATTTTGCTATACCCAACGCCTTTCTACAACCTACCTTATTAGAACAAAGAAACTCTCAAAATATCTTATTTATTAACCATATTTTAAAGTCAATCACATACTACGCTTGTCATGTCGCTCACCTTTTACTACTCTTGTAGCAACGTCACTCTACCGCGTCGGCTGATACTACTAAAATCAATCAAACGCAACGACGAGTGGAGGAGTTCAAGCAATGATTTCGTTACAACTTACTAAGAGGTCGATGACACATTTTCCCGAACACTTTGATTATTATATTTTTTTCTGTTTGAAAAGGATAATTTTCCTCAAATTCCATAGAATCCTGAAACAACCTATGTAAGGTAATACGTCATTGTTTATATTTTTGCTTTCATATCGTATATTGATATCGTCTTACATATTTTGCTTGACTCGTCACCGGTATTGCTCAAAGGTTTTTGCAAACACACATACACTTACACACGCACGCACGCACGCACGCACGCACGCACGCACGCACGCACGCACACACGCACACGCGCACGCACACACACACACACACACACACACACACACACACACACACACACACACACACACACACACACACACACACACACACACATGTATGTCGCTTCTGTTTTTAATCTGAAGACGAAACTGGTTTCTAATAAAGATGACATCTTTGGATTATATTTTTAACCCGAGAAAAGTCTTGAACATTTCTTCTAGCCAAATTCCTTTCCTATGTCAGCTGAAAATGTTAATTTCAGTTGTATTTTTTTGCATTGTTAACATTTTTAGCATATATCTTGAGTTCATATATGTATGTATGTATATCATATATCATCATTCAGTATACAGTTAATTCGAGGAAGTTATATCCTCATTAGAGATTATATAATCCAAGGTATTCCACTGGTTTCTTCCCTGTCATATAATGCGTATACATGTATGTATCTATTTAAATATCTGTCTATATATGCATATGTGTATATATATACATACATATATACATACATACACAAACATTCATATATAAATATATATTTATAGATAGTAAGATAGATGCATAAATGAATATGCATATATATATATATATATATATATATATATATATATATATATATATATATTTGAACACGTGTATGCATAAAATATATGCTCACACAGTTATTTCAATTGACATTTGTCCTGGAAGCTTTAAAACGTATTGTGCAGGTCAAATGAATGTAATAATATCGATATCATAAATATTTATCCATGAAACAAATGATCAAAGTATATTTTATGTATGGAGTTTACAATTAAAGTACATGTTTTTCACAGTTAAGCAGTTTTGTTTTTGGTGCATTAGAGGAAATTAGGTTAAAAATCGATATCAATCTTGTAAAAGCTTTCTATCCTAATTAACTCTGCTGATGAGGATCTGAATTTCTCAATAAATATAAACATATCTGAGATATCACAGATTTAATGATCGCTATATCTTGCATCTTGATAGAGAACTGTTATATGTCACCTCGTGTAACATTTCCTTCAATTCATTAATTTGATATCTTGTCACGTGGAATATTTTTCAGCTCCGCTGACATACGTTTTAGATTTACTTGGCAAGGTAATAATGTTTTGTGTTATGTATTGATATCATTATTGATTATTATGGAAACTTAATAGAAATTGTAAATATTTACGGGGTCAGTGTCCAGTAATTAACACCAGTAGTGACAGCTAATATATATGTTTATTTTGAACAACGTATAATATGAAAGCAAATAATGATAGAAGCTTTATTATATAGTGGGACAAAATACTTAATATAGAAACACAGGGTCATTTCTTAATTGTTATTAACATTTGTATTGAATTTGTATATCAGTACTATTCAAAACTTTTGTTATAAAATAGAAGCAAATATTTGCTCTTTAATTCTAGATTTACTCAACACTAGAAGAAATACATCACGAAGACAGTCCTTCATCTTGAGAGTTTCTTTTAATGTTACACCCAACCCACAAAGAGAACCTAGTGTTTTGCAATAATACAACCCAATCATTGCATAATTAGGTAGATCTTGTTCATGACTTCGCCTCGTCACTTCTGCCAAACCCCAGTAACTTATGCAAAGACGTGTGCGGCCTGGAATATTCGTGATGAAAGACAACTCCCTTACGATTAGCGATTCTGAAGGATCACCACATATAATTTGTCCAGCTGGTTACAGTATACATCCGAAATGATGGTCCTGTCTGTGAAAAGAAGTTTGTAAATGAAAACACCCTTCCAATCCCACCAAATTAAAAGAATAATCTTTTATGGGTGTTGTCAGACTTTAGATTTTGTGATTATTCGCCGGGTTTCCCCCATGATTATTTGCGCTTCATTTTCTGTTCCTTGTCACTATTCTTTTTGGAAGGGATCGTTTTCTTCAGGCATCTGCATCCAATCGCAGATAGACACTGGTTGGGCCATATTCTCCTTATTCAATTGATGTGGGATGCAAAAGCAGAGCCTGCTAATGTAAGTAATATTAAAATCTTATTGGGATTAACTTTGTTATTTTAATTAGTCTAATCAAATTAATAAACACACTGCAAGAAGATTGAAATCGATGTATTATCTACAAATGTTCAGTGTCTAACAAAGAAAGTGACTATCATTTGCAACTTTATGGCGACCTGTTTAGTTTCAGATTATTAAATGAAATTCAGAAGTTTTAATTAAGCATTTATGCTTCAGTTCTCATCATCCATAAATCAAGATGAAAGCAAATTAAACTTTTGTTCAGTATATTTAATTAATGTTTGTTTTGCTTATTTGACCCAATTTAAAACAATTCTCACTGTTTATGGCATTCTTTCTTTTTTTTAACAGGGGAAAAGGACGACATAGGTTGATGAAGAGGAAAATAAGAAAACAAAAACCAATAAAAACAAGCAAAATTTGTATTTGAAATGACCAATATATGACTGAGTGGATGATACATTAGAATGTTAAGTTTAATTCTCGAAAGAAACTATTTTAAATCTTAGATTCACATTGTAAATGGATGAATGGTTTACAGCAGGATTTCCTCTTTTATTTCATGTGAAACGATCTTCTTTCAATTTATTACAATGTGTCATGTTTTATAGACAGTCATTTTGTTGTACGATGTATATAGTATTGCCCAGCAACATAAAGCCAATAAAGAATCTCTTAAAGTATGTTTACAAATCTTCATTATCTTAAATATCCAACAACTGTGTCTTGCTTCATGTATGTTAGTAAATATATAATTCACTGAAGGTGGTGTATCTTTTTATTTTGACAAGAGATGTGTTAATAAACGTAATTAGTGAATATTTTTTTTTCCTTTTGAATTACAAAAAAAGAAAGCTTAATCCCTAATGTAGGAGTGAATACAATTGCATATAAACTGTAGACGTTATGAAAATAAAGCTGATACCATTTTGACTGGGAAATGAATTTCACATATTTATCGAATATAGAAACAAGATAACGATGTTGCCATGTTTTCGGATTATCATGATTTTATAATCACAGATATTACTTGAGAATAAAACATAATGTTTAAAATTTTCTTTTCGGCATTGTACACTATAAATTTACACTTACACTCTTACGTCAAACATATAAACAAATGCTCATTTTTATAATTCTATAATTTTTTTATTCCAGTCAGAAAACCTAATAACAAAGCTCCGTAAAGTTTGACATTTTACTGTTTAACGCTGTTCTGTGCATCTTGGGTGAGCGTTCTTTTGTTTTAGTTTTTTGTTTTCCTTCTTAATAAAAGTTTAATATGAAATATGTATGAAGTGTGTGGCGGGGTTATTTAAACACATTACCAGCATGCATGGTTTTTGTTCATCGCTATGTTCAATCTTGGTGTTTCATACGTTTCAGCTGTGTCTAAATTTCTCAACTGAAAATCAATTGCCTCTTAGATGAAGAGTCATTCTCGAAACGTTAGCTTTCTCTTCTTCACGCCACATATGAACTATTCTAAATGAAAACTCTGATGAAACTGGTGGTGTACTACCGCATACGACTACCAGTTCCCTCAAAGTCTATGCTTTACGCATTTTTTTCTCTACCGCGTATTTGTCAACATGTCTTAATTGTATGTATTTGTTAAGATAATTATATATTTACGGAACAAATTTACATGAAGTACAAAAATGCAGAAAACTAAGAGGAGAGAGTATGGTATTCTGAGTTCGACAGATGTTTCTGAGGACTCGGAATAACGAAATAGCAAGAATGTTGGCAAATCAATAGATAATGTTATGGATCGGAAATAAGTAACTCAGTACAAAACGGGATTCTAAAATACAACCAAACACACCAGCTAAAACATTCCCAGTTATTTTGCTGCCTCTTCAATCTACCTCTCTCTCCACGCACACACACACACCACAACTCTATGACTTGTTAACATATACCATACTTTCGTTACTTATTTTAGATTTCTATGTAATGGCATCTTTGGCCCAAGGGAACATCCGAGAAGTGACAAATGCAGAGAAAGATGGCTGCTCCACCAGGGCAGGGACTCATCACATTTCCGTAGTCTTGAGCAATGCAAAATGAAGTAGCTTGCTCAAGGACATAACGCTCTGTCCACTCAAGAATCTGAACCCACAATCTTATCATGGGCCGAATACCTTGATCACTTGGCGACGCGTCTTCACTCTTATACACATAGACACACACACACACAGACACACTTATTTCTACCTACTCAAACAAATATAATGTTAAATACGTTGAGATTGATGCTGTATTGATAAATATAGAACATCAGTTTTTAACTATTCAACTGAATCTCAGCTAATCTATATTTCTGATCAACTTTTGTAAATACTGGATGGCATTGCAACCTCTTTTCAATGTCCACATAATACAGAAGCGAACAATTATCGGCAGTTAATGTGATTGACAAAGTCCAATGAAAAGTAATCTGAACAAGATATGGAAAGAGAAGGAAGATATATATATATATATATATATATATATATATATATATATATATATATATATATATATATAGGGAGAGGGAGAGAGAAAGAGAGCGACTGAGAGGGAAAGTAGAATGGAGCTGAGAAGTAAAGAGCAGAGTGAATATAATCAATGTATGTAAGCTGTAACTGAAGTCGTAAATATTACATAGAAATACAGCGCACTTGCCGCTGTATAGTGAATGAAGACGGGAAATTTTAATTTCAGACGCATGCGCTGTTAGACCAGCGTTTCCTCTTTTATATTAGTCATTCAGTTTCCTTTTGTTTTGCAATTGTCCTTTTTTCTTTCTATAATTTTTTTAAAAACTTTTTTATCCTTTCATTCTTCAGTTTTACTTCTATGATTAGTTGCATCTTTCTTTCTCATACTCTTATCCTCCTTTTCTGTTATTGCTCTTAGCCATTCTTACCTTCGTTTCAAGAAAAAAAGAAAAAAAAAAGAAGAAAAAGAACTCGTATTGGTTTAAATATATCAAGGGCGATTAAACACAACTTTCTTTTATCTAGATGGAAGAAATCTAGGATTTGTTGACAACAGTGAACTTTACATATCGATATTACATTATCTATTCTATTTAATATTATTCAACAGATCTATAGAATATTTATTTTAAACTTAGAAATACGATCTCCCAATGTATTATGGTGCCTATTATACGCCATCTAATAGAAGTTTCATAAGACTAGTGTATTCAAGACAGAAAAGAACAACTTTAAAAAATTCAAATAGGATTAGCTTAGATTTGGTTAGTGATATTTTGAAAGTTGAGGAAAAAGAAGGACGAACAGATAACTGATAATATAATCATTCATTCCTCTATTAACAATGTTATTAAAACAGAAAGAATAGAGGGTAACGGGCACGCTTATAAGCATGCGCAAGTCCTCTTTTCACTGTTCACGGGTTACCCCTCCATTCCGCGCTAAAAATTTGCCTCCAAATGTGTGGTGAATGATTCTACTCTCCCTTTTAACTTTTGTTTTGAAATATTAAGAATTTCAACCTCGAAGCTGTGGCTATGTAAATGGCTCTTCTCCGAAATTAAAAACTAATTAGTCTGAAACGTAGTGATAAGGTACATAATAGATTATCTACAGGTTTTGACGATTCGGGAATTTTAGTCGAAGAATTGTCCCAAATACTTATTTTTTAAAGACTGGTACTTCTTGCGGAGTTGTTGAGTTACGGGGACGTAAACACTCCAGCTGTGGTTATCAAGCAGTGGTAGGGGTCAAACACAGACACTAACACAAACACATGAGCGCAAGCACCCCACCTCCACATATAAATAAATATATACATATATACATATATATATGCGGGCTGAAAAGTTCATAGACTGACTATGAAGGAGTGCTGCTAGGATTGTGATATCTTGCGTGCATTAATTTCAACTGTTCTTCTTAATAACTACATTGTGTCTTCCAAGAAAAACTGACATCTGAGTAGTCAAAGAACACTTCAAAATTTGGCATTGTTATGTTATCAAAACATTTAAGGAAACATTTAAGGCACCAGGAAATTCATGATAACATGGTTGCTACATTGGGATCTGAGACTCCAGCTTTGTCAACAGTGCAAAAGTGGGCAGCTGAATTTAGGAGGGGATGAGGGAGTCTTGAAGACGACACAAAGTCCAACAACGAAGAAAACATTGATTGTTTTCACCAACGGATGATTGATGATATGTGACTGATCATAAATGCTATTAGCATTTCCCGTGAGAGAGATGGGAATATTCTGCACGATGTATTTGGCATGACTGAGGTTTCTTCTCAGTGGATGCCACGTTTTCTGACACCTGATCAAAAGCGCACCAAGCTGATCATATCACGAAAAATCTGATATTGTTTGAAGTAGATGTTGCCGGTTTCCTTGGACGTTTGCTAACCTATGATGTTGTATTGGGTTCGTCACTTTGAGTCAGAGGCAAAAGTATGAGCCATGCAGTGGAAACACCTCTCCTCACATGTCTCAGAGAAGGCATTGAGTTTATTGAGTATCTTCAAAACGGCAACACCATCAAAAGAGAGAACGATTCCAACTTGTTGAAGCAGTTACGAAAAACTATCAAGACCAAACTCCCAAGAAAATTGACAAAAAAGTGTTTTGTTTCATCAGAACAATGTCCCAGTAGACAAGTCGTTGGTTTCAATGGCCGTTGTGCGTGACTGTGGCTTTAAATTTGTGAATCATCTTCCCTATTTTTCTGATTTGGCCCCATCTCACTACCGTCTGTTCTCGAACATGAACGAAAAATATTGACTTGGAGCATGTATTGCAGTGATGATAACGTCATATCTGCGATTGATGACTTTTTCACCAACAGGAGGAAAGCTTCCTTACCTATGGGACAGAAGCACCGCAACACTGATGAAAGAAGTGTGTAAAGCACAAGGACCACACATTCACATCCTATGAGAATATCTTGGTCAGCCTATGAACTTTTCAGCCGACCCTAGTGTGTATGTATGTATGTATGTATGTATGTATGTATGTATGAATGTGTGTGTGTATGTGTGTATATATATATATATATATATATATATATATATATATATACACATACGCGTGTGTGTGTGTGTGTGTGTGTGTGTGTGTGTGTGTGTATACATGCGCACGTGTGCATGTATACATGTGTCCGCATGTATATGCTTGCACATCTATACATTTAATTTATATATATGTATGTGCGAATTTTTTTTTTCTTTTTAGTATGTGTGCATGCGTGTGTGATGACACGTACAAGATTTCTCTTTTTTCCTCTCTTTATTTCTTTACTTATTTATTTATCTACGTATTTGCTTATTGGACAACATAACGTACAAACTATGTGAATTATCCAAGTGACATTTTTATGATTCGTTCTAGAACAATCCAGAGGGAAATTTATCAATAACCATATAAATCCACGGACCTTTACCCTCTGACTAGTTTGATAAGTGCCAACGCAGGAAATTCTCGTACATTGAGTCACTGTTACTTCTACTAAATATTAATATATAATTTATGGTATCTTAGTATATATCTATATATTATAAGTGAGTGTGGAGTGTATGCTTCTGTATCTATATACCTGCCTAAATCACATCTCTATTATCGAAGCTGTATAGATATTTAGCTCCTTGAACTTTACCGTTACTATAGTAACTTTTCATTAATAATCACTGCACTAGAATTAATCGTAGTTGTTTATCAGTAATATTGGCATATAACCGATGGATAGAGATCGATTAACGTAGAATGAATTTCATCAAAAGAAATTGTCAGCTAATGTGTGCACAAAGTATTAATTTTCTCTTCTCAACACTGTATATGATGAATGACATATTGATTAGGAAGTAGCACATCAACTTCGACCGATGGCACTTACTGAAGAATTATCAATGTAGTGTCACACTGATAAATGTCATTCTGAATATCTCTGCTGTACAATATCTAAGGTCAATAGAGAATTTCATGTTATTTATATTGTGTGCTTTTGTTTGTTTTACAGTCAGTGCTAAGCGTGAATTCTTTTGAGCCCAAAGCGTAAAATGTCAAAATGTTCGGGATTTTGATACAGAAGCTTACTTTTAATAAAATTCATTATTTGAAGCTAAACCGCAAAATATGATTTTAGATTGACCGAACCAATATATATACAGAAATCAGAGAATGAAACCACAATCACCCATACAAATATCTAGAAATAGACGAAACAGCTAAAATGCAACGCGGAAATGAAAGAGAAAATTAGGGGAGAAGAGTTTGACTAATATTAAACACTGAACAAAGGCGGTGAGCTGGCAGAAACATTAAGCACGCCGGGCGAAATGCTTGGTGGTGTTTCGTCTGTCTATACGTTCTGAGTTCAAATTCCGCTGAGGTCGACTTTGCCTTTCGTCCTTTCGGGGTCAATAAATTAAGTACCAGTTGCGTACTGGAGGTTATCTAATGGACTGGCCCCCTCCCCCAAAATTTCGGACCTTATGCCTAGAGTAGAAAAATGCTGAACTTAATGGTAAAAATTAAGCAATAGGGATAAATGCGTTCGCCAAACTAGTCGTAAATTAGATTCAATATAATAAACTGGAAGATTAGTGAATTGAGAATCTTAGATAGATATACCAGAAAACTATTAACAGCATACCGAAGTCACTACCCCCAAAGTAGACGCAGTCAAACATATCTACCTCGCTCAGAAGGAGGTCGCAGCTTGACAGAGAGAGAGAGAACTACTATAAAATAATAACAGCTTGACTAGAAACATACTTAGAAACAATTAGTGGAAGACTACTACATGTAATAACGTAACATGAAAAAAGTGAACACAGTAGAAATGGTCAAAGAGACAAAAATAACATGAAAACAGAACTACGAAACATACCAAGAAGAAATGGAGAAAAAATACCCACTCCATGGCCAATACCCTGCAAGGCTTGACAGAGAAGAAATAAAAACCAGTAATGGCTCGAAAACTCTGGACTAACAGCAGAAAAGAATGGATTGATTCTCGCTGCACAAGACTAATGCATGACCACAAACAGCTATAAAAGCAAAATAATGAAAACAAACACTAACACCAATTGTAGAATTTGTAACCAACATAGTAAGGCAGTTGACCATATCATTTCTGGTTGTCTAGTCCTAGCAGATCTGATTATTTATACAGACATGACAGAGTATGTAGTTGTATCCACTGGACAACATGCCAAAACTACATCATAAAAACTAACAAGAGATTGTATAAACATTAACCAAACAAGGTACAAGACAACGACCAGGTTACAACCATCTGGAATATGCCTGTTCAAACTGACAAAGCATGCAAAGGTAATATCCCAGATGTAGTATTCAAGTATTGGTAAAATAATACTTGCTTATTGTTAGACATTGCAGTCCATTCTGACCCTAGTATTTTCTAAAAAGAAGTGGAGGAACTGTCAAAATATAAAAATCTCAAAATTGAAGTTTTCAAGACGTGAAAACAATACCAGTTAACGACTTGAAAATTGGAATTACATGGTTAAAAAGTTTACTGAAAAGGTAGAGAGAGAGAAAGAAAGAGAGAGAGAGGGAGAGAGAGAGGGAAAGAGAGAGAGAGAAAGAGAGAGAGAGAAAGAGAGAGAGAGAGAGAGAGAGAGAGATAGAGAGAGAGAGAGAGAGAAATGTAAAGTGTTTAGCAAAGGGAAATTTTAAAATCATATTGTGACTGGAAGTGAAATAACTTAGCAAAATAGCTATGGATGTTTCTTCTTTTTAATTTGCAATGCGATTGAAAGTAATCATATAAATAAAGACATTGTCTATATTCTTTATATCATTTTGTGATCATTAAATGTGTATAATGTAAAGTAATTATGACAAAATATTGCACATCAGGAATATGCAATTATATATTCAGCTTGCAGTTTGAAAAGAATACTAATGAATGGCATGTGTGTTAAGTATTGTACATGTTGTTATTGTATATTTATGTATCATTTATTGCACAGACAACAGCAAGATGCATATGCAGTAAAAATGCAAATCAGCCTTTCTTCCTTAAATAACCCCTCCTAATTTTTCGTTTTGCAGATCCCCCTCCCCCCAGTTGTTGGCACTCCGTCGCTTACGACGTCGCGGGTTCCAGTTGATCCGATCAACGGAACAGCCTGCTCGTGAAATTTACGTGCAAGCACTCCACAGACACGTGTACCTTTAAGGTAGTTCTCAGGGATATTCAGCGTGACACAGTGTGACAAGGCTGACCCTTTGAATTACAGTGTATATGTATAAATATACAGATATTATAACAGGCGCAGACGTGACTGTGATGTTAGAAGTTTGATTTCCGACCCTATTGGCTCCATCCTACTATGTGGTACCTTGGGAAGCGTCTTCCACTAAAGCCTCGGGTTGACCAAAGTCTTGGGAGTGGATCTGGCAGACGAAAACTGAAAGAAATCCGTCGTATATACATGCATGCATACATACATACATAGATACAAATGTTTGTATGTATGAATATATATGTGTGTGTGTGTGTGTGTGTGTGTGTGCGTGCGTGCGTGCGTGTGTGTGTGTGTGTGTGTGTGTGTGTGTGTGTGTGTGTTTGCGTCTGTGTTTGTCCACATCCGCTTGAAAACCGGTGTTGGTGTGCTTACGACCCCTCAAAACAGACTGCTAGAAAAGTACCAGGCTTTAAAAAATAAGTACTGAGCTCGAATCATTCTATTAAAACTTTTCAAGGCGGTGCCCCAGCATGGTCACAGTCTAATGACTAAAACAAGTAAAAGATAAAAGATATATATTAATGTACTGAGTTCTATTCAAATCGTTTGTTCTACGAAGCCTCTGTGTATGTGTGTGCTTGTATGTGTGTGCTTGTATGTGTGTGTTAATGTGCGTGGTGTGTGTCTGTAAGTCTCAGTGCACTTGAAAACAATGGTGTTGTACTATGAAATATATTAGTGCAACATTGTGAATAGCTGTTGCGTCGTCATAGACACGTGATACGTCGCGGAAAATGAAAGTGTTTTTTACTAGTGTCTTGTGTGTTTGTGTGTACGTTTGTGCCTATATGTATCGTAACGTAGGAGTGGAAATGTGGAGAAGTATAATCAAAAGGATATTTTATGCAATGCAAGCATATATATATATAGAGAGAGAGAGAGAGAGTGAGAGAGACATAGATATAGATATACAGTAATCCCTCGACTATCGCGGATGTTACGATCCAAAACTCTCTGTGATAGGTGAAAATCTGCGAAGTAGAAATAGTACTGTATATATATTTTTATTATTTTTATAATTTGTATATATTTATTTTATTATAAATGCAAGACAACACCATACACTCGCCTCTCGAGTTTCGTTTTCCATTTTAATTTTTAGGCGCGAAAATCCTTATTTTTACCACTGAAATAATTAAAATCTAAACATATATAAATACCTATTGCGATATAAATTTACATATATTAGCCAGAAAAATACACGATGTACTGAGGGCGAGATAGGTTACTGTTGTTGGCAGAGTATCTGGGAATACATCATGTGGAGACACTTGGTGTCTGCCCCGTTTCGTGGTACTATATATATCACACTATATTAATGTACGGCACTAAAGTGACATATACAGAAGGCACGTTATAAAAGTGGCGACGATTGATTCGAAGCTTAATTGGTCATTAACAATTTTTTTATGATACAAAATATTCGTTAATTATGGAAGACCTATTAGCTGACTAATGGAGATAAAAGACCTCCAACGAAGTCATTTGTTCTCAACAATGTCTATCCTTCTGGCTGCTTTTCGATAGTTATAAAAAGAAGAACTCCATAAGCTAAAGGCAGTTATTGAGAGCGAACATCAGTGAGTGTGAACGTTATGATTGCATTTTCTTAAAATACTTTATTCATATATTTATATACATACAATCTCTCCCTCCTCCAGTTGACAGTTTTTGTACTTTTTCGTGACGGAAAAAGGAAAAAACACTTTTTGTGGCATTTATAACGAAATATCTTTCTTATATCAGATTAATAAGCCATTTCAATACATCTTTACCCCCTGGGAATTACAGGGTACACCAGCTAGTATATGTATGTATATGTATATATATATATATATATATATATATATATATATGTGTGTGTGTGTGTGTGTGTGTGTGTGTGTGTGTGTGTGTGTGTGTGCGCGTGCGCGCGCGCGTATTCATAGTAATCCCTTGCTATATCACGGTTCACCTATTGTGGTTTCTTGAAGCTTACGTTCGTTTTCTTAAAATATTTTAGCCATGAATATTTGATTGTCACCCAAAAATTATATTAGAAATTGTCTTCAAGTACAAAAAAATCATCACGTACACACACACACACGCACGCACATACACACGAACGCACACACGCGCACACTCACATATACACACACACTCATATACACATACGCACACGCACACAAAATTTCCGAAATATATTTCGTCGTTAATCAAATATATTCTTCTCTTCTCTAATTAGTTTTGAGTATTTATTAAAACAGTTGATGTTTACCTAAAGGGAGTAAACTTACAACTAATTATTAATGATTTTTCTCTTGTCATAGCTCTTTGGTGACATGAAATGTTCTTAAAACATCAAACGAATATTAATCTGCGTTATTTGATTAGTTAGCCGGGAGTCAACATATGTTTTAATATAAATTCATCCTTTCACGCTAATTCTTCTTGCTAAAAATTATTTTATCAAGCATTAAAGAAAGGAATGAATGTGATGCTATGGATTTGATACCATTCAAAACAAACGTTATTTCAATTTTAAATTGAAAAGAAAACATACGTCAATAAAGTATAAAAACACACATACATAAGTGATCACCGCATATACTAAATAAAAATCTAAAACCAAATGTACGAAAATACAGGATAATTTAAAAGTTCAGAGGAAGAAAAATGTCATTTCCGTTAGACACCGTAAGATCAAAACTACTGAAGACACCAACCTTTCGGATCTGAAGGTGAAATCATTTGCAAAAATTTTATCATTTATTTTCCAAAATTTTCTGAATATTTTTCATGCTTGTTTATACTTACACAATCTTTTGTGAGTAGATATGAGGGACGACCAACTTAGTGACTGCTACAACTATTGTTTAGCTTATTCTGCTGGTATTAATGCACGTATCTCTTTTCATGAAATATGCAGTGTTAGTTTTGAGTTCTTTACTATTGCTGTTATTGCATCGCTAAGATTTTTTCATTGGGCCACATGAAGATCGAGCGATTTTCATTTGAATTTTTGTAGGGATAGGGCCAGAATCGTTCTGATATTGATTTGATTTGCACATCTTTAGCTTCATTCCACGCAGTGACCTATGGAAGTTTCCGTCGCAGATGCTTTTGATTTCGTTTTCTGTTTATGGTGTTAACAGATATTCTCATGTTAAATGCTTCCGGTATTCTGTTAAATGTACCCGTTCGTGGCGGGGTTAATTTATTATTGATATTAAAAAGCATTCTGCATTAGTTATCAAACTAAGCTGCATCACATGACATTTTCAGGTGATTTTGCGTGGAATATAGTCACAGCTGACTTTAAATGTAGTCGCTGTCCTCTAAGTACATATATTGACTCAAGTGATGATGTGACTTTGCAAAATCCTTTAAAGTCGACTATGGTATGATATTTAACAAACTGAGTGATCTCGGCATTGTTGGAAAACATGTGCGTGTGGAAGAAGAAGAAGAAGAAGAAGAAGAAGAAGAAGAAGAAGAAGAAGAAGAAGAAGAAGAAGAAGAAGAAGAAGAAGAAGAAGAAGAAGAAGAAGAAGAACTTAAAATTCACAACTGTTTCGGTAACATTCTATTGATGCATTATTTTTAGATTACCTGATAAAAACCCGCCATCATTGGTTAAGTAATAAACACAGAAACAGGTGAGGCATGATGACCACTTCACAGCTGCCATGGTGAAAAAAGTGATATTTTCAGAAAGTATCATAAAATTTATAGAGAAAATGCAACAGATACACAGAGAGAAGCTAGTTCAAATCTAAATGCTCAAATCTTTCTCGAATGAAGGTAAAAACTTTTGAAATTAGACCCAGAAAGTTGACCACATCTCGTTATACTTCAGTATGTGCAAATACGTACTGACATTTTCTTTGAAATCTTTTTACGCTTGTTGAGCGAGAATTCAAAGTGAAAGTTGTTACAAAAATACCTTTCCAGTCAGCATTATATTCTCTATAATACAATAGTTCGTCTGTTGTGTGTTGTGAGCAAAATATTAAAGAACATTTGATAGCGCGTATATTTCTGAAGTAAACATATTTGTATCAGCATTCATACTACTGACGAATTAAAGCAACTATGAATTGCTCTTCATAAATATCAAGCGGTAGAAATTATATTTAGAGCGAATCCTTTGAAGTATCGCAAAAGGTTATTTTCAAATTGCTTTATGTTTTCTTTATGTCATCTGTTTTCATTTTTACCAAGTTTCTAAATGATTTCTTAGTAATTCAGATTTAAATCGCACATATGATATTTAAAAACATTCAATAAGTTTATCAGTAGATTTAAAAGGATCATTACTTTTCATTTAGGATCATGTCGAATTTATTATAGAAGCTAAACAAATCTCCGTTCATAGGAAGACAACATAAGATTGTCGGGATGAATGAAGAAAACTGTTGCTCTTGCTCTGAATACGAAGGTTTAAAATATCTTCTATATTACTCTTATTTCAAACAGGAGAACCCTGCTGTCAGACAATTTCTATCAGACAATTTCTGCGACTACATCACCCCTAACATCAGACCACTTAACTCCCCAGACTGAAAGCCCCTTGATAGTTGAGCGAGAGACCAACAAACATCTTGTAACACCAGAGATGAACTGAAAGCAAGGGTTGTGGCAGTATTCACCAACTTAAACAATTAAACCATCCAGATGTCTTGCAGTAGATTCCGAAGTCGTCTGGGAGCCGTGGTTGAAGCCAATGGCGATTGTATTGAATGAATTTAGTCTTTAGAAAAATTTTATGGAATTTTGGTAAATATATGCGTTAAAATGAGATGTGAGTGTTATTTTCCCTTTTGCGTAATTTAGACGAAAGTTTATTCATCTCACCCTATATATATATATATATATATATATATATATATACGCGCACACACACATATATATGTATATATATATATATATATATATATATATGTATGTATATATGTATGTATGTGTGTTTGTGTGTGTTTGCATGTGTGATCGTACGAGCGTGTTTGTATATGCACATATGTACAGGTATATATGCATATATACATATGTCCATATATATATATATATATATATATATATATATATATATATATCGGGAGAGAGAGGGAGAGAGAGAGCGAGAGAAAGAGAGAGTGACAGCATGTGTGTGTGCGTGAGAGTGTGTGTGAGTGTGTGTGTGTATGCGCGTGCTTGCGAGTGCGCGCGTGTATGGTTGAATGTATAAATATATGTTATGCATATTTTTAATAATTAATGTCCGAAACCTGTTTGACCACTTAAGACAACCTTCGTAGCTATGTATTATCTGTAGGATTAACTGTGATCATAAAATGCAACGTGCATATCTTTATTGATTTTGATGTGACATGTTACCAGTGACATAATATTTATTTCCGGAGAGATTGAGACTATTTGTGAATAGATTTATTATTTTGATGAAGTTAATATAAGTGACAGTGTTTTAAAAGGACCAAGTGACACAAACTGCTGTCTAAGACAGCGGTTCTTGTACTGTCAATAACATCCTATATATATATTTGATATACGTAGTTTTATTGATTGAATACACAATATGTTATACATTGCTATGAAAAATGTTTTGCAGATTTTATTAAGATTTCTTGAATTTTAGCGCCATATCGCTCCATAGACTCGTTACAGTGATTCTATACCCAAATATCCTTTTAAACATACATTCTTGTCGCAATTAAGAGTTATATAATACGTTTAATTACAAATCATATATGACAGTCTGAATATTCAATTAATATGGTATTTATAATGCAATCAAATAACTCATACATAATTAAATCTTTAAATCTCATTTCAGTTTAACTCAAAGCTACGAAGTAGTAGAAATATTCTTTTCTACTCTAGGCACAAGGCCCGAAATTTTGGAGGAGGGGCCAGTCGATTAGGTCGACCCCAGTACGCAACTGGTACTTAATTTATCGACCCCGAAAGGATGAAAGGTAAAAACCACCTCGGCGGAATTTGAACTCAGAACGTAATGGCAGCCGAAATACTGCTAAGCATTTCACCCGGCGTGCTAACGTTTCTGCCAGCTCACTGCCTTTCACGAAGTAGTAGAAATATTAACCTGCTCCAGCTTTGTCTTTCATCGTCCAGAGTTTGATCAAATTAAGGAGCATTAGTTTCCATGCAATCGAATATAGTTTCACGTTATCTGTATATGCGAATTAACGAAAGAAATGACATTTAAATTACAATACTACATTCTAGTTTTCTAATTGGCATTTGAAATGCATTAAAATTTTGGTTGCTGAAAAAATTCCATGTTTTAAGTCTCATCTTTGCTTCTTAATATGTTCATGCTGTCAATGCAAAATTAGAAAATCATTGTTACTGAAGGAGTCAAATTCTGAAGTCGTTTCCGCTTAAATATTTATCTCGCCATTTTCTAATCTAAAACACGAAACCTGAGATGTTAAGCTGAAAGTTAAATTCAAGCTATGGATTTCTCCCATATTTTGTGATTAAATGATTATCATGGCGAGTGACTTTTCCGTTTCATTTTTCTCCGGAATGTGCAGATACAATGGATTGTATTTCTGAATTAAATTGGTGAAAATAACTGAAACTCTCTCATGGACAAATTTACTAAAAGAATTGAACGTTATTTTATTGGTTGTTGTGTTCATAATTTATTATTGCTAGAACCAGTGTTATCATACTATTAGCAAGTGTTTTCGAAATAATGAAATATATATATTTCATATTTTATATGTTTTATCCGTTGTTTATAGATCTGAAGTGAACTCCAGCTTACATATCGGAGACAATGCTGCTGCTATAACGTCTACACTTCCAGCTGATTGCTAAATCCTGTCCAATATGCCACATTCACTGATTTAAAGAATGCTCCTTTTCTCGTGTCTGGTACTGTTATTAAAATGGACATATGGACTAATAAGCTACCCCAGTACACCCTGGCTCAATTATTCCAAGCTCTGTACTGCAATATAGTCAGTCTTAGGCAACATATCCGTTACTTCTTGATCATTATTCTCATTCCGTAAATCTCTCACTAAGCAAATTGTTTAATTATTCCTCATCAAAATTTCCCATCATAGGAAATTTTCTGCAGATGTTCGCATATAGATGTTCGAATTGTTTATTAGGTGCCTCCCTACTGAATACATCTCCTATCGAAGTATATTGTTATCTTGAGTGATAGGAAATATTTATTTACAGGTGATTATTATTACTGACTTAAGTGTTGAAGGAATGAAAATTATCCCATGTATACATTCACAAAGGATTAACCAGAAGAGGGATGTGTTAGTCACCGGGAATCGAGACTGGGTTGCACATTCGGTTGGTCTGGAGTTATTACTGATCATACACATAAACGCATCCATATACGCATGCAAGCTCACAGATATATATGCACATGCATGTTCATATTTATGAGTATGCATATAATTTTGTGTGTGTATATCATTTCGGTTATTTTCAAATAGTTCAGGTGTTTGGAATCAACTATAAAAAGAAAAGACCAAAAAACATTACGGTAAATGTCATCTAATTTGAATTCTGATTATTTTTTTAATGAAATGATTGTAAGGCGCTCCAAAAAGAAACGTGCTTTATCAATAAATACACTACGGAAAACAGTTCACGAAAGAAACTGAAGGACCGTCCGATATAATAAGAGAAGTTAGAATTATTGTAATATGGAGAAATTGCTGTTGCTATAATTCAGTAATTTTGTTGCCAGAGTTTTATAAATAAAATAGTGAAAAACATTAATTTGACTATAATGTCAAACATGAATTAATCGATGGCTTAGAGTATATTAAATCAATTATTGGTCCTCCAAATGTCCTGTGCAAATTCAGTGAGATTTAAAATTATTTTATCAAATATTTAAAAAATATTATACTTAAGTTGAAAGAATGAAATAAATCAGGTTTAAAGTAAAGCTATATCCAAATTTGTACAGATATCAAGAGACTTTTTATTGCTACTATATAATTGTTTTGATAATCTCTTTTCTTTTATAAGTGTTTCAACTATAGGTAAATGTCTCAGTCTGTAGCAGATTCCACTTGTTTCCGTATAGGACCTATCTCCAACTAAATAAGGGTAGATACTGAGGGTTCAGAAACTTAACCGGAACGTTCTATTCTTCAGTCGATCGTCCCAGCCCTTCAAGTAGCGATAAAATAAACAGATCTCATTTAGGTGAAGAAAAACACAGAAAAGCATACGTTAAGCAATTGTTGAGTGGGTAAAAAATATAAACAATTTAGTAATCTTGACTGAAATAAAAAACATTACATTGCAGCTGATGCACAAGCATGTCTATAACAATGATGACTTAAGTGAATTATATAAAAACAGATAGTACTAGTATCATCATAAATAATTAAAGATAAATGGAACGTTAAAAGAAACCGGTTATCTGAACAGAGACGGTAAAACTATCTGATATATAAAATTTGACTTTTCAATAAACAGTGACAATTCAGTATTTTCAATCTAAACATGCTGTTCGCTATTATTAAACCAGATCCATATCGCTTGAATAGAGAATCTAGCATATTCTTTTGATTTTATAAATAATAGATGTCCTACATTTGAAAATAGTAGGAGCTAGAAGTATAGATAGTAGATTAGGTATTTTTAAAAAGATGAGTGTTATTAGTCAAGACTTGCATTTGCTTTCATTTCAGCACCACGCTTTGTTCTTTTGTGTTTCTCTTATTCATAGGTTTTCGCTGGTTTACTTTAGTCTTTCATTTTCTTCTTGATCAAATGCTCGATTACAAGCTCAGTATGAATGTATGTATGTATGTATGTATGTATGTATGTATGTATGTATGTATGTATGTATGTCCGTCTGTCTGTCTGTCTGTCTGTCTGTCTGTCTATCTGTCTGTCTGTCTGTATGTATGTATGCATGTATGTGTTTGTGTGTATGCTCGATATGTTACCAATTACAACCATATTTGTGTTTGTGATCTTTGTGTGTACACACATGCAACACACTCACATATGTACACACATATACGCATACACGCATATATATATATATACGTACAAATAAATAAATAAATATATATACAAATATATATATATATATATATATATATATATATATATATATATATATATATATATATATATATATATATATATATATATATATATATATATATATAACTTTATACATAAAATATAATTCCAACTTTGCCATTGGTATTTTTATCTTTTTCTCTCTTTATATTTATATATACACAGCCGTATGTGCGAACTTAGTTTGTGAGTGTGTTTGTGTGTAGGTGTGTATGAGTCTATTCGCATATAGTATAGATAGAGATAGTAACTGAGACAGGTGGGATTATCCACATACAGAACAGTTAAATATATGTCCATAAATTTGTGTATACTTGTTATACCAAATCTGAAGTTCTATACATACATACATACATACATACATAAACAGATATATAATCATATAGCAAGAGCTGAACATGCGCACTTTTATTTTTGCAGTTATCCGTTGTATTACCAAAATATAAAATCAATATCCCTAGAAGAATGAAAAGAATCACTAGGAAGAACATGCAATAATCAAATAAATAAATTCAGATTTTATTTTGCATTCCTAATAAAAGTAAAAGCTCCATTATTTGCAGTATCATATTTTAAAAATAACCAATCTGCTGCCGGACTTCGAATTGAATCGAATTTCAGAAGAGTTTGGCGTTTCTATAGGATTGGTAGTATATTGCTGTATCTTGAAAACATTAGTATGTTGTCCAGGATAAGCAATTCGAATAAGATGCGATGGTCATGTCTGGATCATCTGATAAGAGTTATGTTCGATCAGGATCGGCTTCGACCGAACTTAATATTGATTTCAAATTTTTGCATAAGGCCAGCAACTTAAGCGAGGTGGATATGAATTCGACAAACATTAAACACTGCTCAGCAGAGGCCTAAAGCGTGACCTAAAGAAGACCCTGAGATTCTAAAGATTCTCGCAAAATATGTGAATCATAGATATGAAAAGTTCGACGTTTTCGGGTTTAGATTTGTTTTGATACAATAAAAACTCGAGCAAAGAAAAATCTTGTTCAGCACAGTGAAAGAAGTAGATTTTTAAGCAGTCGTAAATGTATATTTTGTAGCTTCTGTGAAACCCATGTAAAAAAAAAAAAAAAATGTATGCTGGCAACCATCTACTTCTGCTTCTCAAAAATGCTCGTTTTCTTATGGTATAAGTTACAAAGGCAGCTGTACCAAGTTATTCTATATGACACATCTACATTATCCCCGAATGTGAACACGCGTAGCTTCCACTTATTTCCGGCTTAAAAAATGTAAAGTTAATGAAAATAGTAAAACACTCAAATAAGTCTTTTGTAATAGACAAAGTCTTTCACATCATTCTGAAATCGTTATAAGTGAAGGTTGGTTTCTCCGACTTATATTTTCTAAGTAGATAGTGTTGATCACCACATTTAATATATAAAGAATAGAGAACAATAAGCTAAGGTAGCGCTAACTTTATTGACTGAGCTGCTAACATCTACTCATGGCACAAATAATATTCTTCAAATACATTGCACGTTAAAATATACAACGTCGTATCTTCATGTAGATATGTAGCGATAATATATCCTATATGCAAATGTTTAATTTGTGCTGGTGTATTTGTGTGAGCATGCTTATTTGAGTATATTTGGTGCTTTATCTATACATTAGTTAGTGCATGTTGAAGTATATGTGTAAATATGTTTACTTAAATGTATAAATGTTCATAAGTTTTAGAAATGAACTCTTCGTACAAGACTCGCTTAATATTAAACGATGTGAAAAGGAAACGCTGGCTTTCATTTCTTCTCATGTAATTCTATAAACAGACAAAAGCGAATACCGACTAGTTATGTTTGCTATTTAGCAAAGAGCATTTCTCGGCCTTTCAACCAAATAGTCATTGTTCATAAAAATAGAAACCTGACATTATGGCTTGTTTTCATAAAATGTCACCCCATTTCATATAGTTTATTTCAAGGTTCCTTTTCAGCAGCATCCTTAAGAAAAATATACACTTCAGGAGTATTTTGGAGAAGTGTGTATTCCTGCAAAGGTAATGACATTTAACTAGTCTAATATTCACAAATCACCACAAATCTTGATGTGTTATTTTAGAACATTAAGTTGCTCTTCAACACGATTCCGTCTGATATTCCTCAAGTACTGTATTAGCAGCACTCTAGAAGAGATCAATCGCATATTCGTATTTTCCTAATTTCCCTTTTACACCAGTCAAATGTCATGAATTTGTATGAATTTATATATTTCTTTAAAATCATATATTTACGACGGCTATTGCTGCCTATAAACAGATATTCAAAGTTGGAAATGCAATTATTTTCAGGGATCAATCAATCATATATAAAGTTCCAATTCATGGAAGCTATAAAAATATTTACCAAAATCATTAGCTGTTCTCTATCTGTGTATTCTCTACTTTTTTTCTTCATTTTAGTATTTGTTTCTTCTCATATATACTTTTGCAGTCAGTCATAGGTTGCTAGCTTTATACAATATGGGTAAAAGGATTTTATTTTCATACCTCCCCTCTCTAGAACTCTTCTGGATTTTAAAAGAATATTTGAATACAAGATTTCCCTTTTTCATTTAAGTAAGGACAGCAAGCTAACATAATCATTAGCGTACCGGACAAAATGCTTAGTGGTATTTCTTCCGGCTCTTTACATTGTCAAATACTGTTCAGAAATGGCAGCGAAAATGAATGTGACTTGGGGTCATCTTCGAAGTTGTACCACCCACTCAACGAGCTCAGGTCACTAAATATAAACTACAAGCCTGCATGCCCCTTTTTAGTGGATACGATACTTATTTCTAAGTCGACCGTTAATGGGAAGTGGATTGATGATGTTGTTTCGAAAAGTTTTGACTCTCAAGACACTAATGATCTTGGGCACAGAAGGCAAATTGGTGGGCCCCGATGTAAACAAAAGCGAAGGGGATACCTTTTTACTAAAAGCTGATTATGTTTCGACAGGGTGGGGCATCTGGATGTCTTTAGGTGTCTGGGAGGGTTTCCTGGAAACGTCCCGATATTTAGTGCTAGTGGGTAACAGGAGCGCTATTTTGGATGCACGGTTGAACTGTGTGGGACTAGATAATAGGAGAGTGGGGTCCGACAGTCTAGTGAACCTGCTCAGACGTTTCCAATTGTCTGATAGGTACTGAGTGGATTTCCAAAATGTGCCAATGTGGAGATGGAGAAACTGCATCGTGTCATCTAGGTCGTATCTAGATAGGGTGTTATGTTGGCTAGTAGACAAGGGAAGCATATGTTTTCCACATTTTCAAATCGTCGGCTATACAGACCATTAATATGCAATCTGTACGGTCGACCTACAGAGGTTTCGTAGATAGGGACCTGGTTAATGGAAGTTGAACGCATCACTCTCGGAGTGACCAGCTTATAGAGACTGGATTAATGAATTAAGCGGGCGTTGACGGGTCATTCGTCAACAACAAATGATGGTTTGCCCTGAAAAGGGTATTTAGAGTGGAAAAAATTAGGTTTAGTAAGGCGTTAGTGATAGGAATAGAATAGAGGGAAGCTTCGTTATAGACTTAGAAGCGGCGCTTAGGAAAGTGACATACAAGCAGCAAGAGAAACGCCAAAGCGCGTGCTTTGAGACGCGAAGGTGTGGTAACATCAAATGCTTCCATTGACTCGATTGCTGCTTCGTTTCCGAGTCGTAGCCGTAGCACCAGCTTTCGATACCAGTGATAAACTTCGATAAAAGGTCCTGATTAATTTCCAACTGTTCTTTCATTTCACAACACGCATTCAGTCGTGACTGTTTTTGATCTTCCGTGGGCAAGTATGGCACAAATGTTGCTGTAACTCTTTTCATTCGCAATTCCTCATTTACAATTTGTTTGCAGGAGCACTAGGACAAACCAGTCTCATATAAACAAATTCGTCAATTGTTCGGCGACGGTCCTCCAAGGTCAGTTCATGAATTTTCGTGATGTCTTCATTCGTTCGGTCGTCCTGAACGAGGTGGGTCTTCAAGCGACAAGTAACCATTCCTAAAGCGTGAAAACCACTCGTGAACTTGTGTTTTGCACATGGCAGCGTCCATGCAAGCTGTTTGAAGCATGACACCTATTTCGGCCACCGTTTTCCCCTACAGTATAGAAGAATGTGATGTCATGGTGAAGAGGAAGCAAGAGAGGTCGGCGAAATAGAAAGAGTTGAAGAGGTGCGATGTGTGGTTGATGTTACGGATGTGCCGGAAAGGAGGGAAAGCACCACAGGTACGAGGAAGGTATGAAGGTACCTGGAGATGAGCTCAGTGGAGAGGTTGTGTAAACAGTGAGCTGGCAGGGTTGCCGAGTAAGTAGATGTAAGGGAGAAAGTAAATAGAGGAAGTGCGGAGGGTTCGAAAGACGAGATTAGAGACTATGAAGGGTGAAGGGAAGGCGACAATGAGTTGGTTAGTATAAGGAAAAAAGGAACAGGTTTTCTAAAGCTGGTACATCGCTTTGTGTGAGTGCGGGCGCGAAGGCGAATGTGTGTGTGTGTGTGTGTGTGCGCGCGCGCGCGACTGTTTGTGCACGTGTGTGTGTACTTCTCGCGTAGTTGGATAAATTGATAAGCAATTCACTCTGGGTACGATCTCACTGTGTAGCAACTTGGGCTAGTGTCATTTTGTACAGCCAAGAATCCACTCATGTCTTGTGAATGAAACTGGGGTAAGTAGAAACTGTATCGAAGCCCGTCAGGTGAAATGCATCCGTAATTGAAATGGCATGATCTTGGCACACAGTGTATCGCTAATTTTGTCAAGAGCAGGTCATTCGGTTGATCGAACAAATGAATCCTCGACGTCGAAGCTGATGAAAAAGTATCCATATATAAATATTGCGTGTGTGTATGTGTGTGAGTTCGTTCTCTCTCTCTCTCTCTCTCTCTCTCTCTCTCTCTCTCTCTCTCTCTCTCTATATATATATATATATATATATATATATATATATATATATATATATATATATATATATATATATGTATGTATGTATGTGTGTGTGTGTGTGTGTATGTATACACACACACATATACAGCTTATATACATATACACATGAAGAGTTTTCTAGAAGACAATGTAACCGTTTTAGTCCGTATAGACTTGTATTAACTACTGCTACTACTACTACTACTGCTGCTGCTGCTGCTGCTACTACTACTACTACTACTACTACTACTACTACTACTACTACTACTACTACTACTACTACATTTCACCTTTGTTCTTTTACCCTCCTTCCATCACCCTCCCGTCTTTACCTTCAATTACTTTCCATGCTGCTACTCCTTCTTCTCTTCTATCTTTCTCCTCATCCCCCCCCACTTCTTATGGTTGTTCTCTTTGTCCTCTTCTCCGGTTCCCCTTCTTTCCCATCGCACACTACACAGTTCTTCAAGTAGAGAAAATATTGTAAAACAAACAAAAAAAAACAAACAAGAAACAAAATCAAAATTTCTTCCTCTGTCACCTTTGTGATGTAGCATTTTGTTCCAGAATGAATCTTATTTTATAGTTTTATCGTTTATTTCTTTATGTCTACATATTTTAGTACTGAAAGTCATTTTTCCTGAAAATATCTCGATTTGTATCAGGGCAAAATAGTGAAACAATATCTACGAAAGCTTGGTGATCAGTCGTAGCATGTTGTTGGAAAGCTAATAGCATATGTGACGATACGTTTTTAACACAAGTCAATAGGTAATTATCAGCTAAGTGTCGCTAGATGGCGACTCTAGTATGCTAATGTTTACGTCATACCTAGTATTAAGAGGAGAAACATTTGCTAGGAAACAAGAGTATGATAGCGAAAATAACTGTGACAAAGAAGGCTATGACAGCACTAAATGTAGCAACGATATATGTATGTGCGTATGTGCGTATGTATGTATGTATGTATGTATTATGTATGTATGTATGCATGTATGTATGCATGTATGTGCGTATGAATGTATGTATGTATGTATGAATGTATGTGCGTATGCATCTTTGTAAGTATGTATGCATGTATGCATATATTTCTATATATATATATAAACACGTATGTCGTGTGCGAGTATATTTATATATATATATATATATATATATATAAACACGTATGTCATGTGTGTACGAGTATATATATATATATATATATATATATATATATATATATATATATGTATGTATGTATACATGTATGTATGTGAATGTATGTATATATATACGTATGTATGTGTATATATATATATGCATATATATGTATGTCTATGTATGTATATATATATGTATGTGTATATATATGCATATATATGTATATATATATATATATATATATATATATATATATAAATATATACATGCATATATATATATATATATATATATGTATATATATATATATATATATATATATATATATATATATATATATATATATGCATGTATACAGGTAGATAAGAAAAAAAGGTGAGTTAGTGTACGCTTTTGCACTTCGGAAACTGCACAAGCTTGTTGAATAATCTGTGTATATTGAATGTGTATTTGCAACATCTGCAACAGGGGGATTCCCAGCACAAATAGAAACACACGAAGAAGACTGCTGCCGCTGCTACTACAACCTTCATAACATTCTTTCCTCGACATTGCATTTAATATTTCGCAGCAGTTCTTTAGGATATCACTTTTTCCACCAATCATTATTATTGCTTTCGTCAGAAACAAGGGGCTTCCCTCATCTCTTAGAACTGTGATTTTGGAATGCTTATGGCTATATTAGTGCTGTTTCTTTCGCTGATTCGTTGCTACTTAAAATGTTTGCTGCACTTAGATAAGCTAAAAGAAATTTAATTTTATTCATTGTCTATTAGTAGTGGTGTTTCTTTGAAGCTAGCTTTGAAATATTTTATTTTCCAGTTTATGGGGAGCAGCAAATTCCACGCCTTTCTCTTACAGTCGTGAGTGTAAAGGCGGGACTAGTATGAGGAGCCAGTGAATAAGCTTATTTAATATCTATTTACTCCCTACCCATCTCGTGTCGGACGAGATACTAGCATGGCCATCTCGGTCAGTTATTTCTCAAGCGCTACTGAATAATACATATATATTTTTTCATTTATTTCTCTACGCTTTACATGATAATCGATAGCTCTCCCTACTTCATAAACTGCTGTTTTATCTTTCCACGCTCTCTCTATCACCTGTTCTCTTCTATGCAAAACGTTTATTAGTTTTATGGCTCTTTTCCTTCTCTCCTTCTTTCTTTCCATTTTCTTTCACATTTAGTTTCCTTTTCTCGTGTCTTTATTTTCATTTGCTTTTACTTGTTTTGTTTTTGTAAATAATGCAAAGATTAAACACACTGCAATCATCTGATTTAGTTTACTGTGTAATAACGGAATATTACGTTGTGCTTTGCTTTTTAATCTCGCATCAAATGATGGCAATGTTTCTATAGTTTTATGGCTGCTGTTTATTATAAATAAAGCTTAGCACAAAGAAACTAGTAGTATTGAATAACATTTCACGATGAATAACAACTCGACTTCTTGTCATGAGTACTTGTGAGGGACTCAAGGAAATTTGCTGCAATTCTGCTACAAGAGAGACGCAATAGGCTCAGCATACTGAAGCGGACGGTCAGAGTAGCGTTGCAGAAGTGTCATCAAACAAATAAAATCAGACACACTCTGATAACAAACCGAGCGTTTCATCATCTCGTTATTACTGCATACTAGATTGATACACACACGCGCACGCACATACACGCGCGCACACACACACATGCACGTCGCGCTCACACACACATAGATCGATAAACAGAAAGATATTTACACACACACACACACACACAAACACACACACACACACACACACACACACACACACACACACACCCACACCCACACCCACACCCACACACTCGCACACATAGAGTTGAATTTCAATGAAACATACGCTTAGTGAATTTGAAATGCTTATAAGTTTAGTGTCGAAAATACAAAGCTTTCAGAATGAAGAATAACTAATCAATATGAAAACTACAGAGCAACACAAACGAAACAAGTTTATAAACGTTGTTTAATACACGCACACTCACACTCGCATGCAAACACTCGCACTTACATAGGTACACAGACGCACACACACACACATGCATACACATGCATACATATACACGCATACACATACAGGTTCGCACACATACAAATACACATAAGAAAAGTGAAAAATAAATGTTTTTGAAGATATTCTAAAGCAAAACGTCTTAAAACGTATCTGATACTTGGCAGTAAAAAGAATTATATTTAGCTTGCTTTGTGCATTCATTTCAACAGCTTGTAGGACTTCCGCGACAGCAACACTTCCTCCCTCCGAAAGAAGGATATACCTGCAAAGGTGGATCAGGCCTACGTTCCTGTCTAT
>NC_142939.1:45070549-45078049 GCF_046866305.1 Octopus bimaculoides
TATATATATATATATATATATATAACGGGAACCGAGATAGAGCTACACGAGCACACACATATACACACGCGCGCGTGAACTCACACAAACTGATTAATAATTGTATGGAAATAAACAGAACTGTGTGTCTCACTCCTCGAATATCTACGTGCAAGTAATTTGATAAAACACTTATCGCCAGATATGCAATATATATGCTCATTAATATGTGTTTAAGCGTATTGTGCGCTTGCCCGCGCGTGTATACATATATATATATACATTATATATATGCATACTTTCACACATGCCTATATATGATTGTATAAGCTTCTATAGATTTCTATTGATTCACATATATGTCTAATGTGTTTGTGAAGTATTAGTTGCAAGTATTTTAGTCAGATTACAAAAGAATACATGTAACATTACTTGGTTAAAAAAACCTGACTCCATTGCGCTGAGTAAACGAATCGAAGCATTTATGCGAAAGAGCAATATTCGGCTGGCATTTTATAAACAACTTTATTTATAAAGAACTACGCATATTTATAAGTATATCATTTATCTTTTACGGGTTTCAGCCAGAGGCTGAGGCCATGCTGGTGCATCGCTTTTACTGCATCCGGGGATTTTCCAATATTGCTTCTGCTGAAGTAGCGAGCTGGACGTTGCCGCTCTTCTTTGTACCTCCTGCCGCGATGTGGGTTCATCCAGTATTACAGATAAAAAAAAAAACTGTCTAGACGTCTTTTGAAGACTTCCATGTCTACACCTCACAGTTCCCCGATATTCTGTAATAGGGCATTAAAAAGTTAAGGTCCCTTGAATCCCAAGCTATTACAATATTGGGTTCGTAACCTCGATGGAGAAGCTGGGATCTTTGGTACTGTGCAGTGTCGTCCAGTTCGGGGATTGTTGCAGATTTCAATTTCAAAATTTGGAGCTAGATCCGCCATTATTTTCTATATGTATAGCACTGCATATCTCTCGCATCTCTTCTCCAGGGAGTAGAGTCCCAGCACGCTACAATGAAATCTGGATAAACACTAAGGGCACAGAAGGAAAAAGTTTATAATCAAGATATATCAAAATCTGTGTATTATAGGTTGTATTATTATTTATGCGATCTATTAAAGCTTAGCCAGGCTCATAGGCCCGGTTTCCTGGTTTCTACGGCGTATGTGTTTTCCCCCCAACGCAGCTGGACGGGACGCCAGTCCATCGCAGCGTTACTCAAGAAACAGGAAGAAAGAGTGAGAGAAAGTTCAGTTCATGGATGGATGTATGGTTATATATATATATATATATATATATATATATATATATATTGATATACCAATATCATTTATTTAGATAGAGAATATGAGAGTGATATCACAAAATATAAAATGAGGACCTAAAGTATTAACTTGCTGTTCATATTTAAACTTATGAATACATATTTTCCTGAGGAATATATGCCCCACGCTTATTCTCATCCAAGAAAATTCACTTTGCATAAAGCGAAATAGATAGAAATAGACAAAAGTTTCTATTGAGTAAAAAGTATTTTTAAGGCTATTAAGAACATTCATCAATCATCCGTACGCTATCAGATCTAATGAGTATGACATCGGATCTGATGTCTTAATGTCTCAAACCCTACTGTTTAGTTGTGATAATTTTTTTTATCGTTGACGTTTCGTATTAGCTTATTATAATTACCATAATTCATTCTAAAATCATAATTATGCCCAATTATTTCAAGATCAACCTATTTAAGAAATACTTACAAAAACATTAGAATTCTATTATTAAGCAGTTCTTTATTAAAGCTTGTACGAACATCTATGAATAATTACTGCTAATTCCAGCTATTTTATCCTATATTGTTGCATCAGATGTTAACTGGGCACAAACAAAAGAGAGGAATTTCGTGGTGCTCATAGCCGACCTTAACAAGTCAATATAACTGAAAAGATTTCTAATTTAAAAAATAATAAAAAATAGTGAATTATAATGGTGTGTATATATATATATATATATATATATATATATATATATATATACATGTGTGTGTGTGTTTGTGTGTATGTGTGTGTGTGTGTGTGTGTGTGTATTCTAATACCGTTGTAACTGAAAGATAATCTGTGATTTGACTGCAGCTATTGCTATAACTGTCGCTGCAGAAGTTATTTTCGCAAGGAAGAAAATGAATTGTCAATGTTCTGACCTTAACTATAAAGCTGTGGCTGCAGAACTATTTTCTTGCGTTGTTTTCTCTTACACTCAATCTTTCATCACTTCTCCTTCTCTCTCACTGTTTTATTTAGAAACTTACTCTCCCATCTATGTCCAGCTAAATTTGAGGTGCGAATATCCTACATTTAAAGTAAAATATATATTGATATACTGAAACAGCTTTTGTTTTATATAAAACGGCGTAACTTATTTGATGTTTCTATAAATAAAGATGGTAATCTGTATACGGTCCTCAATTATGTTAGTGTTTGTCAATTTTTACCTCCGAAAACTTGTTTTGCCTTCTATTTACTAAGTTCAAACACCACAATTCGATTTTGGAATATACTTTAGCTAGTTACGTTCTCTTCAGTTGACTGTATCGCAATCCAGTGCAATGTGCTTAGTATTTAGCAAAAAACACTTAGTGTTTTGCTATTTTCGTTGAGTATGATTTTAGAGAATTCATTTTTCAACACTAGTAATGTTTCTACTGAGGAAAGGTTCGGTAGCAAGTGTACTCTTCAATGATGAGTAGAAGAAACTCTTTGATTAAAATGAAAAGCAGATGGTGAGGGATCCACTGCTCAAATTTAGACACATCTCATAGTTCATGAAGTTGCTCGTTGATGAAATTATGACTTTAGTTGAAATGTTTTGCTAACTCTCTTGCAGTTTGCTTTGGGTTTTACTCAATTTTGGTTTCAGATGCTTAATATTGACAGAATATAGTCGTTCAAATCGAGGGGAATCTGGGAGAGAAAAGTTTCTCGAGCGAAACAGGCCAAACCATCGTTCACATAACCGAACAGTTACAGCTTCATTTCTATAGACAACGAAGATTTCTTGTCGTTTCTATTATTGAAAACCCATTTTTTAAATTCATACAACATGCAGTGTCTGATATGGGTCTGATCTAAACTTATTTTAGAAGGGTGAAATCGAAACGAACTTAACCACTTTGGCATAAAGTAATCAGCAAAAACAGAAAAATATTAAAATGTAAAATTTAATGATTTCTTATACTGTAATTAACGAAAAAGCACCCTCCTCCCAACTGATCATAAAAAAAAGGCGACAGAATTTTTTCTATATTATCGAAATACTTGATGTTCAACTGATAGCTTTTATATATGTATGCAATCGAAATATTACATCTTATAATCATGTGTTGAGTAAGAATAATGAATAACATCTGGCTAAAATCGCTGAAATATGGATCATTAATTCCATACAAAAAAGAAAAATAGTACTCTTCATTGATGCTTATGATAAAATATATGCTGTAGTGGGAACAACATGGTATGTTGTAGCTTGAAGTTAGATTTTAATGATTTAGTGATTAGATATAGTGAAAAAGTATCGTTAATTTACAGACTCATTCTGAGCAATGATCAAATCTCTTCTACAATTATATTCTCTCACGCTGTGTCTATAGCAATTAATAAGTGTTACAAATGTCAAAGGATCCACTGTAAATAAATTCAAGGTTAGTGGTTATTAACATGTAGGGAGGTTTATCGTGATAACCTGTCGTTACAATAGTATTTTTTTAAATATAAGATGGACAATTAAAATGTATATCTTATGTGTAAGGACAACTAATTAATACATTGAACATAAATGCATCACGACTCATCTGCTGTATCAAGGGGCAACTAAGTTTATCCTATGACAATTGCTCCAGTTTAGGCATAAGGACAGCAATTTTCGAGCCAGTCGATCACAACGACCCTCGGAGGGATAAAAGTTAAAATTCACTCCGGCTATAATTGATCTCAGAATATAAAGAGCTGGAACAAAACCACAAGACAGTCGAACGTCCAATACTTGTTCTTGAACTACACTACTATTTTCTCTCACCATTCTCATTTCAACATAATATTGATGTGGAAAATATGCCCTGCGCTGAAGAGATAACTTTTGGGTTTATAAGGAAGGAGCCATAAGGTTTTTGATAAGAATAATGAAAAGAAAAAAGTTGTTTCCCAGATACAATCGAGGATGAAATTTTAAGCTAGATATTGGAAACAGTCAAAACGTGAGACGAGTGCAATATATTATCAATAGAGTAAATCAAAGATGAAAAAAAATAAATTCTATTAAATAAATATTATTTCAAATGTGCAAGTCTTCTGAAAGAGAATCTGGTAAACTACTTGGCATTACTAGTTTCTCTGGACACTTTTCTTAATGGACAATTACCGTCCAATATCAACAGAAAGGAAATTAGACGAAACCTCGCTGAAATATCCTGTCATCTATATACATTTCTACAAGTTAATTGCTATATTTCTTGAGTTACTCAAAATTTCATCATTATGACATTTATTAATTG
The DNA here is from genome assembly GCF_046866305.1 of Octopus bimaculoides. NCBI lineage: Eukaryota > Metazoa > Mollusca > Cephalopoda > Octopoda > Octopodidae > Octopus > Octopus bimaculoides. The sequence goes on from NC_142939.1 coordinate 45,075,090, forward strand.
AGATATAGCTTTAACGTAAGTTGCTGCTTATGATTCTATATTTAGATTGTCATGTTATAATTCACGGAATGTAAGACAGTTTACTTTTTTTGACATTATACATAAAAAGCACACAACAATACTCAAGAAAACGGTTCGTGTAAATTGCTTTTAGCAAGATTTTTTAATACCTATTCTTACTTTCTGTGCTTGATACAAATATCAGGTTGATGTGACATGTAAGAGATGTAATCAAATAAAAGCCGTTCAAAAAAAAAATAAAATTCATTAAATGGACCTGATTCAAATGAAGTCTTTCACTGGAAAGGTGGTTGCATTTGGGTGTGGGTAGGGTTTCTAATGTCAGTTGCGCTATCAAAATCCACTCGGACACGTTTATGATAAAGTATCAATAAAAAAGGAAGTCAGGTAGCAGATTTATCGCACACGCATAAATGCACACACGCACATACAAGCGAGCGCGCCAGCGCGCCAGCGCGTATTGGAAGCTTCAGCGAATTACTCCGAGTTTTGGTGAAACATTGCAAACTGCTTTTCATTTTTTTCTTTTATTTGTTTCAGTCATTTGACTGCGGCCATGCTGGAGCACCGCCTTTAGCCGAACAAATCGACACCAGGACTTATTCTTTGTAAGCCGAGTACTTATTCTATCGGTCTCTTTTGCCGAACCGTTAAATTACGGGGACGTAAACACACCAACAACAGTTGTCAAGCGATGGTGGAGGACAAACACAAACACACACACACACACACACACACACACACACACACACACACACATACGATGGGATTCTTTCAGTTACAGTCTACCAAATCCACTCACAAGGCTTTGGTCGGCCCGAGGCTACAGTAGAAGACACTTGCCGAAGGTGTCACGCAGCGGGACTGAATCTGGAACCATGTGGCTAGTAAGCAAGCTTCTTACCACACAGCCACTCCTGCACCAATATATTAACTTTATATATACACATTAGCGATCCATCATCTAATATCAGACATCTAACCGGGTGTTCCTGTCCCCCAAGACTGGGTTGACGCTATTCTAATTTCAGAGTTCAAAGGAAAAGGATCGAAATCCGTGTACGGAAATTACAGAAGAATAAGCCTGATCGAAGAAGTTGCTATAGATTTTGCAAAACTTTTACTTAATCGATTAATAAAGTAGATATGCCCTCCTGTTATCCTGGAAAGTCAGCGTGGTTCTCAATCAGGTCGTGGTGCAATGGATATGATATTCTTTACTACTCGTCAACTTCGGGAGAAATATATCGAACATCGCATAGCTCTTAACAAAAGCCTACGACACTGTTAGTAGAACCACTTCTGGACTATTCTTAGTAAACTTCGATCTCGTCCTGAATTCAGCTTGCTTAAGCAGCTCCATAGTGATATGAAAGCTCATTTTAACTTCAATGGCCCACTCTTGGAACCAATTTCCATCGATAATGTGATATCCCTGCTCCAAAATATTTTCGATATGTATTGTCTACTATAGATCCGGGCTGACCTGAGCATTGAATGGATTTGGTAGACGGAAACTGACAGGGACCCGTTGTACATACATACACATACATGCATACATACATAAATACAAACATACATACATACATACATACATACATATACCGATATGTGTGTGAGAGAGAGAGAGAGAGAGAGAGAGAGTAAGAAAGAAAAAAAGAAAGAGAGAGAAAGAAAGAAAGAGAGAGAGAGGGAATGGATGAGAAAGAATAAGAGAGAGTCTGAGTGATTGTGTGTGTGTATGTGTGTGTGCGTGGGTTTGTGTAAAACGAAATACAATATGCAGAGAGTTTGGATAACTATTCACCATGCATTACATTTAACGCTCTGTCTCTGTTTATTCAAATTTTAGTTGATATTGTAATTCAGCGCTATAGACAGCTTTTGAGAGGAAGGTTTATATTTTCGTGCTTCCTATTCGCAGAAACAAGATATAAACATTTATGAAATGCGCAGTAATGGGTACACGTGTGTACCCATAAATATTCAATTTCTCTCGAAAATTTATTTAGAGAGTTAGATGTTTCGTCATATATCTTGGAATTTGAAAATTACCTTTCATAAGGTTGCTACCTTAGGAAAAATAATTTTAAAATATAAAATCCTGTATTTTCTCTATCTTATTAAGCGCAATATTTAGTTGCGATCCAATTTACCAAGTCTTCAGTCAATTTTCTCATGAGTTTTGACAAACAATTCTCGTAATTGTTTGAAGGTCTTTCTTTCAACATAAGGAATTGCATTAAGTTTGCCATATCTTTCTACAGAAGACGTATCTTTATGGATGGCAACCTTTCTCCTATATTTCGTTTGCCCATACCATTTTATTTCTTTTCCTTTCTACATGATATCCTTCTTTTTAAAACTTTCAGCTCTCTCTCTCTCTCTCTCTCTCTCTCTCTCTTATATCTGTTCCCTTTTTCTGTCTTCCTAGTTTTCATTTAGTTTTAAGGTCAATATTCTCACCTTCATTTATATTTTTATCATTACTTTCCATTTAGTTTTCGTTCACGTGTTCACTTTCCTTCTCATTCACCACTTTGAAACGTTATAATGCTATAGGAATAGTCTGTCAGTCATATTCATCTTTCTCTGCTTTTCTTCATATATATATATATATATACACACAATACAAAAATGGGACAAGAACGCAAAACATCCAGACAGACGATACAAAGAAAACAAGAACGGGTAATTCGGAGTTTTCTATCCTCATACATACCACGCCTGCGCCTAAAAGAGAAGTTGCATCGGTTGGGAATATATATATACTTATATACATATATACTTATATATATACATACATACTTTCAGTTTTCATCCGTTTGTCATCAGAACAACAATGGTAATAATAATAATCCTTTCTACGACAGGAACAAAGCCTGAAATTTGTGGGGAGAGTGTAATTAAATCATAAAGAAGAGAATTATTCTTATGCA
>NC_142939.1:45080549-45105549 GCF_046866305.1 Octopus bimaculoides
GATTTAATTAACCACTCCATTTATTATTGAGTCCAATAGTAATTCTCCACTCCATAAAGATATGTGCACATAGTTATACACGTTTCAGTGGCTTAATGAAGAAGACAACTGAATATTTTCACTTTCGATGTAGAACAAACAGCTGTTGTCCAGCAATCTATGGACACGGTCATATGTGTCCCTTTTACTACACGCAGCAATGAATCAATATATTCTTTTTGTGCTACGAATTATTATTTGCCGAAGCAATAACGTTATTTCACAAAAACTCTTTAATGCCCACCATCAAAAGCTGACATCTGCGGTTGCAATGAGCTTTTTACACGAATTATTCGCCAGGTATGGTATTCCGGATACCATTGTGTCGGATACCCGTAGACATGACGCATAAAGAGAGCAGGACATATGGCACTTTTCAAGGCCTTTGAAACTGGTGGAAGAAAATTATTCTTAAACGGGAGACATGGTCTCAATACTATGAGACTCCACTCCAAAGCTAGATTGTGGTGTCAAACCCTGTAACTCTGATTCTATTATTTTCAAAAGCATAGAATTTACTCAAACGGTACAGATTGCAGAAATTGACCCTTCATTTTAGTTAAACAAAGGGAATATTTAACAAGGGGAACATTAAAGGAGTAAAGAAGCAATAGTCAGTGCCATGTATCATGTCGAACGAAATATTCGCAACATGTTTTTATGTATTTCATATGTAGAAATATTTTTAACGTTCTATCTACATCTATATATGTTCTTTTGTTATTTGTTTTGTTTTATCTATTATATGTCACGCCAACCGGATCCTCCTTTACGCTCTCTACTTATTTTTATTACCTTTCATCACTTCACTCTTATCAAGCTATTTCTCGTACAATCTGAGTATTCAATATATAAGCAACTCCTATTTCGAGTACCCATACAGTATTTTCTTATTTCTAATGCATTGAACAATAAAAGTTTTAAATACTACAAACAAATCAGTTTAATATATATTCTTGTACATTAACCGACGTTTTTCTAGTTCTGGTTTTTCTCCTTATATATTACTGGTCATGGATCAGGAATATTAATTTTCAGTATGATCTACAGAGTTCTGCCCTATGCAGCAGACATAACTATTTGTTCTAAATTAAATTGCTTATAAAATGTCAAAAAAATCATTTAAAATATAAATATATATTTATATTAAGATATTTTGTTGCATTTCCATTTTATATATTTACAATATAAAATAGAGTAATACTAATTTGTGATAAATTTGTATTGCAATAACTAACATGGAAACATGCGCAATCACACAAACCCCATCACATAAACCCCATCACATAAACCCCATCACATAAACCCCATCACATAAACCCCATCACATAAACCCCATCACATAAACCCCATCACATAAACCCCATCACATAAACCCCATCACATAAACCCCATCACATAAACCCCATCACATATATACGCGACAACTCGCAGTTAGAACTATTAATTTACAAGTATACATTTTTTCATATTTAGATTGAACCTACTGCAAATGATAATGAGATCTAAATTTCATTCAATAAAAGATTATTAGTTTCCTCTTAATTAGATAGTCTTACTTTTCTCAATGCCAAAATGTTGGGTGCGTAAGACAATAATCTCTTTGTTGAGTGGCTATCAGAAAAATCTTCCCCTGCCGGAACCTTATCCGATCAAATTCACTTTATTATTTATTTTATTTATTTATTAACTATGTAAGACAATTCACTCATTAAGTCTACAGTATAGCCATGTTATATATGTAGATTTAATTAACCACTCCATTTATTATTGAGTCCAATAGTAATTCTCCACTCCATAAAGATATGTGCACATAGTTATACACGTTTCAGTGGCTTAATGAAGAAGACAACTGAATATTTTCACTTTCGATGTAGAACAAACAGCTGTTGTCCAGCAATCTATGGACACGGTCATATGTGTCCCTTTTACTACACGCAGCAATGAATCAATATATTCTTTTTGTGCTACGAATTATTATTTGCCGAAGCAATAACGTTATTTCACAAAAACTCTTTAATGCCCACCATCAAAAGCTGACATCTGCGGTTGCAATGAGCTTTTTACACGAATTATTCGCCAGGTATGGTATTCCGGATACCATTGTGTCGGATACCCGTAGACATGACGCATAAAGAGAGCAGGACATATGGCACTTTTCAAGGCCTTTGAAACTGGTGGAAGAAAATTATTCTTAAACGGGAGACATGGTCTCAATACTATGAGACTCCACTCCAAAGCTAGATTGTGGTGTCAAACCCTGTAACTCTGATTCTATTATTTTCAAAAGCATAGAATTTACTCAAACGGTACAGATTGCAGAAATTGACCCTTCATTTTAGTTAAACAAAGGGAATATTTAACAAGGGGAACATTAAAGGAGTAAAGAAGCAATAGTCAGTGCCATGTATCATGTCGAACGAAATATCCGCAACATGTTTTTATGTATTTCATATGTAGAAATATTTTTAACGTTCTATCTACATCTATATATGTTCTTTTGTTATTTGTTTTGTTTTATCTATTATATGTCACGCCAACCGGATCCTCCTTTACGCTCTCTACTTATTTTTATTACCTTTCATCACTTCACTCTTATCAAGCTATTTCTCGTACAATCTGAGTATTCAATATATAAGCAACTCCTATTTCGAGTACCCATACAGTATTTTCTTATTTCTAATGCATTGAACAATAAAAGTTTTAAATACTACAAACAAATCAGTTTAATATATATTCTTGTACATTAACCGACGTTTTTCTAGTTCTGGTTTTTCTCCTTATATATTACTGGTCATGGATCAGGAATATTAATTTTCAGTATGATCTACAGAGTTCTGCCCTATGCAGCAGACATAACTATTTGTTCTAAATTAAATTGCTTATAAAATGTCAAAAAAATCATTTAAAATATAAATATATATTTATATTAAAATATTTTGTTGCATTTCCATTTTATATATTTACAATATAAAATAGAGTAATACTAATTTGTGATAAATTTGTATTGCAATAACTAACATGGAAACATGCGAAATCACATAGACCCCATCACATAAACCCCATCACATAAACCCCATCACATAAACCCCATCACACAAACCCCATCACATATATACGCGACAACTCGCAGTTAGAACTATTAATTTACAAGTATACATTTTTTCATATTTAGATTGAACCTACTGCAAATGATAATGAGATCTAAATTTCATTCAATAAAAGATTATTAGTTTCCTCTTAATTAGATAGTCTTACTTTTCTCAATGCCAAAATGTTGGGTGCGTAAGACAATAATCTCTTTGTTGAGTGGCTATCAGAAAAATCTTCCCCTGCCGGAACCTTATCCGATCAAATTCACTTTATTATTTATTTTATTTATTTATTAACTATGTAAGACAATTCACTCATTAAGTCTACAGTATAGCCATGTTATATATGTAGATTTAATTAACCACTCCATTTATTATTGAGTCCAATAGTAATTCCCCACTCCATAAAGATATGTGCACATAGTTATACACGTTTCAGTGGCTTAATGAAGAAGACAACTGAATATTTTCACTTTCGATGTAGAACAAACAGCTGTTGTCCAGCAATCTATGGACACGGTCATATGTGTCCCTTTTACTACACGCAGCAATGAATCAATATATTCTTTTTGTGCTACGAATTATTATTTGCCGAAGCAATAACGTTATTTCACAAAAACTCTTTAATGCCCACCATCAAAAGTTTCAAAATTTACTGTTCACTAAAATCTGGTGTATGATGTAGAGCAAAAATTACATTCTTTGTTTTCGGTCTTCTTTTGAAATTCATTGCCTTCCTGCATACTGCTCATGGCATTGCCAAAAGCAAGAATGCCAAAGCTCTTCTCATTTCCATTAAAATATATCATTTTGCTTTCCATACTTAGAGCTAAATATCCAACATTTGTAATGTCCTCTCCAGCTCTATGTTTTATCAAAAGAGTTAAAGCGATATGTATTGTTATTCTAAATTAATATTTTGTTATGACATCCTAGAGATGCATGATTTAGGTTAATAAGATTAACATCAGTGTAACTGACACAATGAATCAATTAATTTGTATTCATTTGCTGGGAAACATAAATCACTTCATTGTCTTGGGATTTTAAGGAGATAAAAGCGGTCTAGATATGAGACAATTATTAGTAGCAGATTATAATTACTATTGTTAGAGGAAATACAACGTAACGTGGCAAGACGCAGACTAGCAAGTATCCTTTGTTTAACCGAAATATCATCTAATAACATGCAGTTTTCCGCTAATTAACTAATGCCATTTTGCTATCACTTGATAATTATAATAAACTTATAAACTAAGGACTGACACAATGTCCTGGCAGAACCGTTAGGCCGCTGGGTAAAATGCTTGCAGCATTTCGTCCGTCTTTATGTTCAAATTTCTCTCAGGTCGATTTTGCCTTTCACCGTTTCAGGGTGGATAAAATAAGTACCAGCTGAGTACTGGGCCCGATGTAATCGACTTAGGACATCCTCCGAGATTGCTGGCCTTGTGCCCAAATTTGAAACCAATATATAACCCTCCCACCTTTACTCTTCCTCCTTTTACCGAACCGCTAAGTTACGGGGACGTAAACACACCAGCATCGGCTGTCAAGCGATGTTGTGTGTGTGTGTGGGGGGGGGGGGCACAAACACACAAACACATACACACACATATATACATATAAACGACGGGCTTCTTTCAGTTTTCATCTACCAAATCCACTCACAAGGCTTTAGTCTGCCCGAGGCTATAGCAGAAGACAGTTGCCCAAGGTGCCACATACATATATTTACATTATTTATACATATACATACATACATACATACATGCACACACATACACACACTGATTAGTTCACTTGGTTGTCACATTGGCGTTGAAAATCAAGTCGTAAAAAAGAATGCTCTTTAAATAAACAATGCACCTAATATCGGTTTCAGATCATGGCACAATTCCAGCAACTTCAGGCGAGGGGATGAGTCGATTACATCGAACCCAAATGGATGAAGCGCAAAGTCGACTCCGGTGGCATTTCAACTCAGAACCGTACACGCAGTAACCATTCTGCCAGCTCTCCGTCTTGCAATGCACTAAATATTGAGTATTTTATCCCTCTACCGTTGGAAAAATCTTCTGTAACACGTAATATACGACTCAATATATTGGTACACCGACAAGTACATATATATATACAAATACAGTACGTACATCCATACATACATATAAACATATATATGTAATGTGTGTATGCTCATTATAAATGTTTTATTTATTATATTTATTCTTTTATTTTCAGATAACCATTCTGCATTAATTAGATGTGGTTAATTATTTAAATATGCAATTTTTCCCTTAGTGGTGGAATATTTTCGTGGCCAAGATGATGTATAAGATTCTTCTGTGTTGAAAAACTGCTCTAGGATTGCCAAGAAACAACAACAAAACAAACAAAAAACCAAACACGAAACAAAACAAAAAAAAAAACCCGGCAGATTTTAAAAGAAATTGAAAAAGGTGAAACGCTGATATATTACGTCTGGGATATATACACTCATACATACATACATACATACATACATACACACATACATACATATGTATGTATGTATGTATGTATGTATGTATGTATGCATGTATGTATATGTATGTATACATACAAACACATGTTAACAGAATAACTAATGCGTTTAAATTCAGCTGTACATAGTATTAGTCGTTTGTGACATTCTGGAACGCAACCAGCCATAAGACACAGAAAGTTGATGAAATTCTAAGACGCAATGCTTTGATATAATTCTGTAAAAATATATTTGGCGTTCAAAACGAAAAAAAAAAAAAGTTTAATAAATGTACATTGGAGGAGATTTTTTTTAAAACGAAGAATGTCTTACATAAATTTATATTTTTCTATATATAAACGTAACTCATAAAACAGCAAGCTGCATTGATCTTCCGTGAGAGTTTTTTGGAAAAGTTTATTTCGCACATTATATAAGCCTTTGGGACATCTATCTATCTATCTATCTATCTATCTATCTATCTGTATGTATGTATATGCATATATGTTGCACATGCATTTGTACCCGAGAAACTATCGAAATGTTAATGTCTAAAAAAGCAATGGTTTAAACTGTCTATTGCAATTTTTGGTGAGTTATCATTTGTCCAATAATACATGTGTTGTTATTGGAGTAGAATATTCCTTGTCTACAAAATAAGATCGATATTTTAACGGCCACTTTAGTGAGTAGTAAGTTCTTACTGCCACTCACACCCGGCATTCACTACCATTGCTGTGCTACACAGCGTTATCACCAATTTCAAAACAGTTAGATTCACGCCTGGTCAATAATCAAAACAGACCTGTTTAACAGGAACAACTTTTTCAAATACACCGAACTTGTGTCTTTATGATCTCCGACGAAAACGTGGCAAGTACCGTAAATAGCAGCAATGAAGGGGTATTTAATACAAGCACAGGTCGGTATATTATTATTATTATTGATGTTGTTATTGTTGATATTGGTGGTGTGTATGGTTTTGGTTTTTTGGTGCTAGTCGTAGTGTTGGTGACGTACTAGTTATTACAATATCTAGCTCAGTGGCCAATGTTTGTGCTTTGTTTCAAATGCCACCGGCATTAATTTTGCTTTTATATTCCTCGGTCGATAATGTAAGTACTTAATGGTAAAATCAGACAAATCAATCGCTCGTTCATCCAGAATACCTGATACCAAAGAATTCATTATTGTATTTTTATGTCTCTATCCTGGTAAAAATCAGGAGATAGCAATCATTAATTCCATCACACAACAAATAAACTCACAAAATAGTTTTTTTCTCAAAATAAAACTAAGATTTTGTACCTAACCAAGACATTATTCTTCTCCTTGTTGTTTTTATTGCTAATGATAGCTTCATATTTTTGTGCATAGGATTACACTGAAAATATCGACATCTATAACTTTTGACGACTATTTTCGTATGAAAAGGAAACCTATGTTTAATAACCATTTGCTTTTAAAACCGTATTGTTTCTGTAACCACCTCAGTTGACATTTTATAAAGGCAGCATTTCAAAAGAAACCTCTAAAATTTTATGATATTGATAACAGTTTACTTTTTAAGTTATCTTCCATAAAGTCAATATTATTTTCAGGAAACATTCATCAGCCTCACAAACCAACATCCATAACAACCGATTTTTATAACTGAAAAACGCTGGTAATATTTGTTCTCGTTGATAAATTAATCAACGAATAAAGATTTTGAATATTTTAATGATGCAGATTAATCCCCAATTAATTCAATTGTAATCCATTTAGCGCTTTTTCTTTAAAATCCAACACTTGTATTTAATGCATTTAACACATTTGTACCTACATCAATCTATTAACGCTTAATTTAGTTGAAAGTTCATAATTTTTATTGCCATTTGAGTGGATTCATTTCTTTAGTAGAGAACATCTAAAAGTACCTAAAACATTTAAACATCGTTTAACATCGTTTAACATTAGTAAACGAGATTTAGCAGTTGCAAATACATTACAAATGAAATAACATTCCTTCTTGCCTCGTAACGTCTATGAAAGGAAAGACTCGCAAGTGCTACACACTTGGATATTTTGATTTATTCCTTAAATGAGTGATTAAATATTGAATAACCTTTGATTACCAACTAAGAAATGTAAAACATTACTATGGGTTCAATTTCTGTAACCGCACTTACATTCATGTCTTTCAGATCAACATTCTCATTAAGTAGCTGTCTGTTGCTTATTTCACTTTAATTTTTCTGTAGCACACAAGTCATTACTTGAAAATGACAGATGAACAGGGGCGCGAATTACTCGAGCCCGAAAGGATGTGTGATGCCTTTCAACAGCACTTTGCCCGACTGTTCGGGACAACTGGTGGGTCAGAACGCAGGGTAGACTTTAATGCCTATCTACATGGCCTGCCATGTCTCTCGACGAGAGAAGCCGAATGTTGTTAAAGACCCATCAAAGCTGCGGATGTATGGAATGCGGTGGCAGGCTGCGCAAGAGACAAGTCGCCAGGCTTGGATGGTCTACACTACGAGCTTTATGGTCATATGCCAGACTTGATTGGAGACGTCTTGGTAGCATTCTACTGCAGGTAACAGCAATACAGGAGTATCCCCAGTTTTGTGAACCGAGGAGCGGTGGCACTGCTAAAGAAAGATCCAAACAAGGGGAACGTCATAGATAACTTCAAGCCCATCACTCTGTTCAACGCAGATTTGAAAATTTTGGCCAAAGTGCTAGCTGAGAGGTTGGCGCTTGTCATCAAAAAACTGGTCGACAAGGCGCAAAGGTGTGCCGTGCCGAGCAGAAGTATCCAAACAACCTCCGCCTCATGCGTTTCAACATATACAGGGTAGTTAAGGAACCTGGCATGGGTGGGGCGCTGATCAATTTGGATCAATCGAAAGCTTTCGATAGGGTCGATCATCGTTACTTGGAGGCTGTCCTTAGGGCGGCTGGTTTCGGTCCCATCTTCTGCGGTTGGATCGTTGCCTTATACAGCATCATCCAATCGGTAGTTTGCGTAAATAGTCATCTATCCAGACCATTTAACATCTCACGTTCGGTCCGTCAAGGATGCCCCATCTCATCTCTTCTGTATGTATTGACTCTAGAGCCACTACTGCGGAAGCTGGCGACGCTGAGAGGCATCCGCGAGAACTGGGATGCAGGAAGAGTGTGTCTGCATACGCGGACGACGTCACCGTCATAGTGCCGAGGTACAGACATATCGACCTGGTCGGCGAGACACTAAAAGAATACGAAGCGGTAACAGGAGCGAAAATTTACCCGGAAAAGTCAGTGGGCTTGCATACTCTTCCGGTTTTTGTGGAAGGGAAGCGTTCCGATGGTCAGGCGATCCATTTGCTGCTAACATCCCCTAAATGGAGGGCTGGACATACTGTGGTTAATGATGCGCAGACATGCGCTGAGACTGCGACATCTCCAGCGTTTCATAGAAGACGGTGACAGGTGTGGTCGTCGTTTGTGAGACGCGTTTTTCCGCAGCTCGTCTCTTTGACTGAAGTGCAGTTGTGGATAAAAGAGTGACCGAGTCTGGGCGAATGGCATTCTGCTGACCGGGATCAAACTTCTGCGACTTCGATTCCACGAAGGCGTTCTAGAAAGGATTAGTGGAGGGGAGGTGCGACGTTGTTCTTGGGGAGACCCTAGTCGTCGATGAGGAATACTTGGCCCACCTCTCCAGGATCACTTTCGGGTCGGGACTAAGGACAATTTCTAGAGATCCCTGGCCTGACAGTGCTATCGGAAAGCATTGCTCGTTCGGAATAAGCTCTACTGGCACGGTTCGAGAAATAACTTCGACTATAAAATTTTTTCTTTCTTCTATATGACAAAATATACAAGTATACGAAGTTTCAAAGTGTTTCGGTAGAAAACACACTAAATAAAAACTAAATAAAAAATGGTGTCCGCCAAATCAGAAAGATCCAAAACATCCCATAGATATTCATTTCGGCTTCTGTGAATTGCATTTTAAAACTATGTTTATTGATGTAGCTGAGGAGGCATGGCTATCTGTAAGAATGGCGGAAAACCTATTTTAAATTGATTTATTATAAAAACATAAGCATCTACTGTTATTGATTTACTGTTAAGAGAAAACATATACGTGTATATGTATGTACATATGAGATGATAGAAATAAAGATATGATTGTCGCTGATAAAAACAGGAAGCCAATAAAACACCTTACATTGTTGGAGTGAGAGACGAGAGCAGAAGAAAAGAAAATGCAGAATCTATCGTAAAATATTTCGAATTCTCTTAGAGAGGTCTCTAAAGAATAAGTATTTTACTCATAAAATATACAGAAGTGTGTGATAGAGTTTCTGATAAAAAAAAGTTAGCTTCATGATTAACTGTAACAGCGACAAGAATTCTTAAGAAATACAAGTTGCTGATGGCAAACAAATATTTAACGAAAAAATTTTCATGAGAAAATTTGCTCTATAATTTTGTGACAGCTAAATGAGAAGAAAGTACTTCTTGGTGCTAAAAGCAATTTATCAGTAGTATATATAACTGTTTGATTGAAAGTTAAAAGGTTTCGCTGTCACATTTCAAACATTTCACATTCTATTTACATCTTTCGTCTGACTTAACGTTCTGAGTTCAAATTCCGCCGAGGTAGACTTTGCCTTTCATCCTTTCGGGGTCAATAAATTAAGTACCAGTTGCGCACTGGAGTCGATCTACTCGACTAGCCTCCTCCTCCAAAATTTCGGGCCTTGTGTCTAGAATAGAAAAGATTCTATATACATCTCTGTCCGGTCTTATAGCAATGTTGCTTCCACAGGACACGTACACTGGGTTAATAAATAAACCGGGAAGGATTTATAGAATGACTTCACACATAATAAATTTAGCTTGAGGCCATTTATGCATTCATACATGCATTTATACATATGTATACACGTATGCATACACACACACACACACACACACACACACATACATACAGACAGACATATATCGCATCATAGTAAAATAGAATTTGTATTCTAGATCTCTAAATTACACACATACAGACATTCATTCATAGAATATACTTAGTTCAAACAAGCATAACTAAAACTTAATTGCAATACTTAAATTAATTTGCATACTAGCGGTGTTATTACACAATTAGCAAATACTTATGCACAATGCGGTGTATATTAGAAAAGTTAAAATAAATTTTAATTTGTAAATTAGAATTTTTAAACCTTACGCAGCGGGACATTAAACGGATGTTAAATCATCTTGTTATTCTCTCCGTACATAGCAGGTATTTGTTCTCTGATGAACTATTAAAGAAACTTGGAACATAGCAGAGTAATCTTCATTATATTATTATGTGTATTTTCTCTGTAATATTAATTAATTAATCACGCAGTAATCAAACCCATTCTGCGAAAATTAGTCTAACAGCTTCTGTTTTATCAAAATAGCTGTTTGTCATGAGATCTCTTCGTCACTATTGAAGGAGAAGGTACCTACTGTCTGTCGAGATATCAAAGAATTTATTTTAGGTTTTGTAATACACTAAATTATTAATAAATTCAATAATAGTTCTTTTATTCCTTCTTTCTGACTAGGGAGTGGGTCTGCTCGGGTTCTGATCATTGTATGTGTGCAGGTGTGCAAAATGGATTTTTGTTTCAACGTGTGATAGAGATTAAGTTGTCGTCAATGACCTGATTGCTGAAGACAAAACGATGGTTTAGTTGAGACTGGATTTGGTAACGAATGACAGATTAATGGAGTTTCAAAAATTAGTAGTAATGTTTTCTCGTCAGACCAATTTTTACATTCTTCTTTGAAGTTTTCTTCGTATCTTCGAAAATATACAGAGTAGGTAATCCCTTCTTCTGGATTATAACTGAATTCTTCAATTGAGTTTGCTACACTGTCTGGCGAGTACAAACCTGAAGTATTTTCAGACTCCTTCAACATTAAGTCCAGCAGCTTTTGATTTTGTTGTTACTGTCGTTGTAGTTGTTCTTGTTGTCCTGCACGGAGATCCGTGTTAAAACGATTTTTTCTTTGGTTTCGTACCAAAAACGAAAAATTATAAAAGTCCAACGCAAGCTTCGAACAACTCGTCGCCACTCCTATATCCTGGTGTTGGATAAATAATTTAACAAAGCAAGGGAAAGGAATATTTACACAACGCAATACGATTACTATTACACGAGACTCAACGCTCTCAATCAACGGCTCACAATGAACTGCTTACTCTCAACTACTCACAGTTCTATATTTTATAGCAATGTGTCAGTCCACTTTTAGTCCCTTGGGATGGTAGTCGGAATTCTTCCACAACACCTTTTTTTATGTATATACATAGTATAAATGCAAATTAAAAGAAGATATTTGTAAATAGCTTTTGAAATCTCGCTAAAATAACATAGTGAATCTTTAATGGTCTATTTCTGCTGAAATTTTTTTGTAGGCCGGCAAAAAATCTGTTCCAATGAAATATGTCAGTAAATCAAACATAAGCACATGTATCTATTACTCAACATATGCACTACTTGCAAGCTTACATGTTAATCTAAATGTACAAAATTAACATCTATGCAAATTATATGTTTTTGTTTGCTTCCATTAACAAAAGTGAGTGCATATTCCATCGTGATAAATATGAATAAATCTCTATCATATATGGAAACTTTGAAGCCTGAACTTCACTGAAAAGTCAGATTTATGTCTTAAACAGTCCATACCTTCCAGTGATAAACGTTTATGTTACAAAAGAGTTTCTCAAATTCGTTGATAAATGTACATATCCATGCTAGTACATGAATATTTTCACTTAGACGCTATCCAAAGTTAGCCTACTGGATAGGAGCTAGAAGTAATTTATCGAAAATGTTCATTCCATAACAGACACGAATCTATCTGTTTTATAAGTGAAACGGAAATAAATAATTTTTCAACGTACTCATGAGAAGATTGAGATAATGAATCTAGGGAAATTTATGATTAGATTGGCCACAAACGTTATTTCTATATTTTATCACTTTGCTTTAGAAACATTATGGAAAAACATAAATTAATGTATATGTGTTGTGTAATAAACGTATTGCTTAGTTCTTATTGACAGATTTCTTGCACTGTGATGGCTCGAACTTTTAAATAAAAGTTAAGATATATTTATTAATAGAAAAATAATTTACCTTAGCAGCTATAAAATGATATATTGCCTACCAAAATACACGCATAAAGACTTATCAACATAATAATCCATAATGGATAAAAATATCTTTTGTGACATGCATGACCTCTTAAAGGGGATCTGTCCAGAAACAGAAAATGAATTTCTCTATTGTACGTTTTAAAATATAATCCCTTTGCGAGTTATTCTGTCATTCGTCCGCCCTAGCTTTATATGGTAAACCATGACTTTCGTCTACATAAATACGCAGTCGAACATATTCCAAAGCGTCTGCAGAGTTTATAATGCGTGAGAGTCGAATCTAATGAACTGTTTTTAACAATTGCCTTTGAACCTATTCAAAACCAATTCAACTTAATATCTTAAACTATCACATTTTAAGCTGTTATGGTATCTCATTAGAGAAAAGAATAAATGGCTCGAAGTCTGATGAATTAGAATATAGTCCTTACGATTAATTACACATAAAGATATGGCTACAGAAAATTGTGCCTTCCTGAAAAGAAATGCAAGTGAACATTTCTACAATCAACTAATAAAACCAAATGTTAAACATTTATCACCCAAAAATTACCATTATCGCACCCAGTAACTTAGTTTAGCTATTTTTCTACAAAAGCCCAGAAATATTTAAAAAAAAGTTATTTCTGTTCATATTTATTCACGACCTGTTTGTTATGCTTTTCTTTGCTGATTTTCAAGCGTGACCAACTGACAGTATTGATATTATGCAACCCACTCATTCTTGGTCTACCTCTAGATTTCCTGCCAGCTGGTTTCAAATCCGTATTTCTTTCGATTTTCTAATCACATGTTCATAGTCCCGTAATTGTAACCTTTTCGAGTTGCTGGACCACTCTGCATACAGTCCAGATCTCGTCCCTTCCGACTATCACCTTTTTGGACTACTCAAACATCGTTTATGAAGTCGTTGATTTGTTAGGGATGAAGAAGCGCCGGAAATGATGCATTAGTGACTGAGGGAGCAGTCAAAAACATTTTCCACCCATGGAATAAGCAAGCTTGTGGACCACTGGAAGAAGTGCATCAAAAACATATGTCGAAAAATGATATAATTGTTTAACGTCTGCATTTGTTGTACCAAATTACAGAATCAAGAGACCGTATAATGTTTGACTTATCCTCGTAGTTTCCGCTTCTTTCTGATTCACTTTATCTCCCTAATTCATATCACCGCCTTTTTAATCAAACCGCCAGCATACTTGCATACACACGGACCTGATTCACTACACTAAACTTCAATTAAATGGACTTATTCATATTATCTTTAATGAAATTTACATTTGACAATTTTATTTCAGACTTTTAACTTCCGGTAAGAATCTGTTATGAAACATTTTATTCTATTTAAAACATTAGCAAATCAATTTTACTTTTAATCGTAAAAATCTTCCGAATGAATACTGCACTCTTTATTTTGCTAATTCACTAGCTAGAGAACATAATAATATCTTCAGACGACTGAAGTTTAATATTCGACTATCAGTTGAAACGTGCCGCATGTAACAGCAAAATTAAATATTTCAGTACTATAGCATAAAAGGAATAGAGGTTTATTACTTTGTTAAGAACAATAGTAGGATTAATGAAATGAGTTAACTTCAGATTAGATTGAAATAACATTGTTTAATGTTTGATGGAGCTTTCTACTTCTACATTCTACTACCGACGTTATAAAATACTGAGGAAAATCTTGACAACGTAGATGGACCTACAATATTCTAAAAGAATATATAAAACATGATGTGGCAACAATAAAGAAATAATAATGATGATAATGAAAAAGCAACCATACTCTGGGATATACCAATACATACAGATAGAGAAATTAATGTTGTCAGAGATCACCAAGAAAAAAATGCTTTCTAAACGATGTATCAATACCAACAGATGACGATATTTCTCGAAAAGAAACAGAGAAACTTTCAAAGTACAAGGATATGGAAATAGAGGTAACTCGAATAAGGAAAACAGAAACAATTCCTATTATAGTGGGCGTATTAAGTATGATAAAAATATTCAGACAAATACATATCAAAAACTCCAGGACTAACAAGTATATATAACATACAAAAAATAGCACCCCTAGGCACCGCGCACGTCCTGCCTAAAACACTTTCAATACAGTAAAAATAAGAGCATCACCCCAGTATCACGTTGATGGCATGCACTGCTCTCTCACTCAATAATAATATTAATGATAATAACTACAACAGCAATGAGCAAGAATATGAAAAAGGAAAGTAAAACTGTAATATCTTTTATCATCAAACAATAGGAGAGATTTGATTGTAGTGATCGAAAACTTACTTCGGTAGTAAAACCATTATTGATGGTAAATAATGGCCTAGGAGATATAATATTTTTCTCGGTAGTGAAAGAGAAGACTATAAAGAATAAATACTATTTTATGAAAGAAGGCTTAGATAACATGAGAAAAAAAAAAACATTCTTATAAATTGCTTGAAGCTTATTTGTACTTAATTGTGTTTCTATTTTGTCTTATTTCATGTAGGTTTTTACAGATTTATATAAATGTCTATAAAAAGATCTGGACAGAAATAGAAGCCAAGAAGCGTTTACGTATATAATTTTTTTTGAGAAAATATTTCAAACAATTGCATGAAATTTACTGTAAACTTTGTAGTGTTGATGATTATCTGTTTCTTTCTTGCGTAGGAACAACTTTCGAAATAGGCAGTGTCTTTTTTTCCCCTTTTTTTGTCTAGAGTAAGCACCAATTACCTCGATACACTCTCTGAGACAAGTGGAATCTATGCTGACTCCCCGAATAGAGAGCTCGAGAACATCTTTCAATAGTGTCATTCCAATTTTGCCGCCTTCAGTATCAAAACGACAATCCCTTCACATATCAAGTATCTACGCCACCTCAACACGAACGGTACACAATGAGAACCATCACAATCACTTCAAATGCTAAGTCTAATTAACACAGGAGTTTTTCTGATGAACGCACATCATCAACATAGACTATATCGCAAACGCTAGCATTACCCACCAGCGCCAGAGAATATTTCTGCTTCCAGTAACTACTGATCGTCTACAAATTTCAGAGGAGACGTTAATGTTACATTTGAAGCTGTGCTTGGTGGAAAATTGTTGCCACACGTGGGACGGTGTTACAGATACACATGCAGACGTCCTAAACTGCATCCTTGTGGCTCAAACCCACAAACATGCTTCTCTTCTCTGTATTTTCTGATGATACTATAGTAGCCTCTACTCTTCAGTGCTGGTTGGTCTCACACAACCTTCACTCAGGGACTCCAAACTCACAAGTCTCTTCTCATTACACAATAGTCTGGAATTTCCTCTTTGTACATATTTCCATCAGGTCATTGTTTTGCAACTGTTTTAAGAGACACGTAGAGTGCTCCAATGTCACTGGTTTCGGAGGGTCAGCAAAATCCATGGGCTTACGCATTTTTACAGATTGAACTATAAAAAGATAATATAAATTACAGCTCTCGTTTCATTTTATTTTTAAGTGTATTACAATTTGGCATTTCTTCCAAACTTCTTAGGATTGTATTTGAAACTATCTACCATTCGTATCTAAATGTCAACAACCAAATCAATAATAATAGCAACAGTTTTCAGTCAGGAGATACGTTGCTTATTGATTATTTCACGAGACAACTGAAGCCAAAGAGAAAACTGGGAGAGAATTGTAAATTTATTTCTGGTATTTGATTTGTGAGTATATTTGAATAGAGAAAAATGGATTTGGTTAGGAAATTTTTTTAAATGCTCAAAAGTCTGAGTAAATATTTAATTACTCCAATCAAGTTAATCTAATTAAATTTAACATTGCTATGAATAGGGCCATATGAATAAAGCAGGCTGACTTATACTTATAGTTAATTGCAAATGAGAAAACTGAGCAAGAGCCAGAAAATTTTGAAAGGAAAATTTCTTTGCATTAATTAATCGATAATAAAGAATTTATTTAAGAATTTGTGATAACTTATCTCATTTGGGGATGTTGTGCTTTATGATATGAGATGCACATTACCATTGATTGCTTCGTAACCATGTACACTGTGAACTAAATATCCTGTACAATATACGCAATGTAGCTATGTGTACCTTGTGTATAATCGACACGTCACTTGATTGATGTAAATATTATTTTTTTTTATTTTTCATTTCCATGTTTTGTATAAAATCACTTCCAAAAAGGTCCCCAGTTCTTAATGAGAAAAACTAATTATTCCTTATTTTTTCAACTAAATTTTACATGTCAATCTATGTTATCTAACTATATTTTCATAATCATTCACTGCTTTATGTGTTTTTGACATTATTAATTATTTCAAAATAAGTTCTGACCAATTATTTTCTTTGTTTCAGATCGAGAACTGATTGCTCCTGAGAAATTTTCCCTAAAAGCGGAAGAAATCGTCTTTGTAAGCCTCGTGGTTATTGTGTGGATTGTGTCGGTAGTAGTTTTCCTTAAAAAATGGGACAATATTCGGATTCTAGAACCGATGGAACCACGCTACCGACATGCGCCAAAAAACTTAGAGAGTATTCGCATTGTCAAACGGCCGCAAGATAGCGTTATTTACAAGAATTACGGAAGAAAAATGTCTATTACCATGCTAGAAAGAGAGAAGAAGCGTCTAGAGAGGATGAATACTCTTCCAACAATAGAGATGGAGGAAATTTCTACAGAAATATGACCATTATTTACCGCATGGGAGGATTGCCCATGCGGTGAAGACATTTCACAAATAACTTTATTAAATGACTGAAATGTTTTTAATTGAGAAAATATATAAGGCGAAATATTTTGCGACATTTTCACTGCAAAATAATGAAAACGATGTAAATAGTTGTCTTAATTCAACAAAGAGATAGTTCTCAATTGATTCAGAAAATTTGTATCCATTTATACAATGAGTCAGTTATTACTTTAAGACATTTTAACAGTTACAAAGAAAATTAGGTAGTTTTAGCAGTTATTTGAAACGCAGTTTTTGTATTTTTATTAAGAAATTATTATCTCCTGTTTTCAAAAACGTTCAATTCACATATGTCAATTATCATTGACGTAAATGAATTTTACAACAGTCATTTGACATTTATGTCTTCTGATTAGAATGAGGTTCAAATATAACATATATAAATATACAAATTGCTTATTTATGAGGCAAAAATACGTGTAAATATATTTATACAAACAAGTATGTATAAATATACATATGCATACAGCTGGGTATTTGTATATATGTGGGTGTTTGTAGGTGTATGCAATCAACTAAGTATTTGTGAATATATATATATATATATATACAGGAAACGGTCTTATCAACAATATATATATACATACAATAATCTAAATATACAAATATATAGAACTATATATGTATGTATACATAACATTCGATAAGCCTCGTTTGGTTTCATGGAGGATCATCTGTACATGCTTTAGGTTTAGCTAGCAGTTAAACGAATTCCATGGAAGAAATGACATCTAAAGATGAAATGACCTAGACGTACTTTTTAATTATTTTATATAACTAATCATTTTGAAAACATTTATTTGAACAATGGCTTTGTACATTCACATTGAACAGATTGTACGTTCAAGTTGATGGTCTTACTCCATCTAGTAGTTGTGTAACATTAGGTCATCTTTCATCCAGCTCCCTAAGGTACATATGTAGTGGACAGAACAACCAGGTGTCATTTTACACCAAGTTTTCTGTAAATGTGTACATTTTTTTAATAGAAAATGTTCAATGTCTGGAAATATAACGTTAAAAACTTATGGAACAATGGAATGATGTGACATTCGCGTCTTTCCATAGGGACTTAACATCGTAAATGAATACAACGTTTTCAAATGAGATTCCAAATCGTTTCGTGTATTTGGCACTGAAACAGCCCCTATCTTACTCTGTAGGACACTCTTAACGAAAGAATATCGTAAGGACTACTTGAACAAATATAGAACAAATACAGATTTCTGTATAAGATGCAACTGTTTATAAAACAGTTATATATATATATATGTATGTGTGTGTGCGTGTGTGTGTGTGTATGTGTGTGCGTGTGTGCGCGCGCCTGTTTGTGTGCGTGTGCCTGTACGTCTGTGTGTATGTTCATGTATATATATATATATATATATATATATATATATATATATACAGACACACACACACGCACACACATATATATATACATATATAAATCATATATCTCATAGTGATAATTTTATATAGCTGCCTTTTTCCTAAACATACCTATCACAGACATAATCGAAACAAACCATTATACAAATATGCCACATTTATAAATCCAGTAGTAAAAGTGCCGCCCTCTTGATAGAAAGGGAAAGTTCAAGGAAATGAAACAAAATAAGCTGTCCACGAGTAAAGCTGATGTTCAGTCCCACCAAAGCACATCCATAAAAAGATAAACATATTTTTTATAGGTAAAAAAAATATATTTTTCGATCCACTGTTGTTGACTTTTTTCGCACAATTTGGATTGAATAAAATTATTTAATGGATTCTTAAAAATGGTATTAGTAAAATTGATTTGCTAGTCAAAATTCAATTTGCAATCTATATTTGAATATTAAATTTCTTGAATTCAGGTAGATAAGTGTTAAGTGTTAAAACGACAGTTAATAATTTTTGGTATCAGTCAGTTAAGAATGTCAATATATTAATCCACTTTAATCTGTCGCTCGGTTTAACACCACTACCTGGCCCATGGGTGCCTTTATCAGAGTTCACTATTGCAAGCATTCTGCCCCAGATCTCCTGTTTAAGGATATTTCCTTTTCTCCTATCGGAGAATGGATCATGAAATAATTAATATGATATTTTTGATTAAAAATTTATTCCGTTATTGCTAAATGAAAAATAAAACGTGTTTTTCTCAGAACATCTAATTAAAGTTACGAATATTAGAATAACTAAATTTGTGTAACTATCTATTTAGTAATAATACCTTTAATTCTACAAAGCATTTAATTCAAATTAAATACTTCACAAGAAATAAAATAATTGCTTAAAACACCATATGATATGTATTTAAAAATGTAAATTGTTCGAAGTATTATCAATTAATCATTTTAAAACTATGAAACATCCTTCAAATCGAAGTACACGTTATCATATCAACTGACAGGTTAACCGACTACTCCGACAACGGTTGCGTAAGTATGATAACTTTTACACGTACCTCTCGAAGTATGTTATTTGGTCAAAAACAAAACTTGCTGACAGAAGCGATATTTTGAAATATAAACGTTGTGGTGTTGGCTGCTGTAAATGGTGGATATAGTTGCATAAATAGAACCAAAGTCGGTTATATTTAACTTTAATTTCGGTAAAACCTCTCAGACAATCGATTTTACATCACTCAGTAAAGTAAAGTGCCAAAACCTCTACAGTATATCTCGGAAGTAGCGAATCTTAAACAGCACGCTAGAAATACATGGGAGTATAGTGTTGAAAATAAAATAGTAAAACCTCATGGTAGGAAGTTCAGAAGAAAGGAAAAGTTTAAAAGTTCTTGGAGTTTCAGTCGTGAAACTCAGACAGGAATTTCAAAATAGAAATAATTTTCCAAAGATTAAGCGAATATTTGTCATGGTAGCAGCATAAGTATCATGTGCTGTATAATAAATGTGTGGTCGTTAACGTCTACAGAGGGTATAGATATAACAGTCCTAGCACGTCTTCTCTGTCATAAAGAAAAGGCTTGTTTTGTGTTATTATAAAATAATCTAAATTAGTATTTCTTAAGAGAAAACTAAGGAAACTTTTGCGAATGAAATTTAGCACCTAAATGAATCGTATAGAATATAAATGACAGTTTGCGGTAGATATATCGGTGTGGACAAGATTATGTTTTAACTATGAAATGACCGAAGATAGGCCCAACTGATAAACAGATCTTTACTTTACTTGAAGGGTGTGGAAAAAAGAATAATGTCCATGGCTTTTGCAGGCCTCCTAGGTTGGTAAAATTTATGTCATTTGTAAGTCAACACATGGGAAAGCATATAAACACGTAGGAAATCTGTGAGTGCAGAAGGACTGTGCGAAGTGTTTACTACTTGATCTAGAGCTAGACACAAGACGGGAAATAAGTAAAGGGGAAACAAATAGGATGCGAATACTTGAATGAAGCTGGCAAGAACCCAACCAGTTCTGATTAGGGGCATAATTATCGTAGCGGTAGAATAGGTAGAATGAGGAGGCAGTATGGCTGTGGGCCAGAGGCTGGAATGCATCTGTATATTATTTGAAGCCAGTCAGTTGGGTGCACGTGGCCTGGGATGTCTGTATGAGTAGCAACTGCACCATCCTACATATCCGTGAGAAACTCTAAAGTTGTTTTCACCTAGGCTTTATAGTATGGCAATAATTGCTGTGAGCTGAAAAATCTTCTGGTTCTAAATGGAAGAACCCGTCTATGGAGTGTTTTGCTGTGTTAAGGATGTCCTTTTGCCAGGAGAGTTTTTCAGTAATAGTGAGACCGAACAAATGTGAGAACTGTAGTTGAGTGCTGTTCATGAATAGGTGGGTGTATTGCGCTGACGTTTTCTTAATATGAGTAACGTATGAACCTTCAAGTATGAGATTGGTATATCATCATTTGAGGTGCTTTTGAGGTCTCTTCGTAGAATCGTAGAGTCACTATATGTTTTGAATGTAATATCTAGGTTGCAAATAAGTAATGTATGGATGGACAATGTTAGGGGGGAATGAAGAGTAGTGTCATCTGGGAAGAATGGTCTTGTTCGATGTGACGGCAAGTCATTGATATTTAGCAAGAAAAGAATGGGAAGGGGACAAACTGGAACCCCAGTGCATGCCATATTTAAAAGAATGCACAACAGTGCTCTGTCAATATGTGGCAATAATGTAATTTGACAGGAAGCTACCGATATATAAGAGATGGCAAATAAGTGGATGTGGTGGACCTGGATAAGGGAAAGAGCTAGAAAGAGATTTGCCAAGTAAGTGCTTGTGGTCTTGGCTGAAAAACGCTATTATGTAGTGGAGGAGAGAAGGTAATATAAAGTTGCCAGGAACTCTTTTGGTAAAAGACAAACATAATCGACTACAGTTTAGAAGGCGAAGTAACTTGAGAAGTGTAGGAAACACAGTTACCATTCTTGGTCCGGATAATGGCCTTGCATATGTGACGTTTTTCTGGGTTTTTAAGGGTGACTCCACATTGTAAGCCCTGCTTTTCTTCTGAATAGTTATAACACAAGTTTTAGAGAACCTCTTGGGAGAATAGGAGTATTTGATTTTTGCTGTATGCAGCAAATAAACGGACAAGTATCACTCAAGAGTCTAGCTGCTTGATTGGTCAAGAGTGAAGCACATATGCTGCCACGAGTAATCTGGTGGAGTTTGATTCAGATCATAAAATCATTCGGCTAGCTTGAAATAACATGGAGTGTAGGACGTAGAAGGTTCTATGTGGTATATGAATGAAGTTGCTGTGAGAGAGTCTTTATGTAACATTATAGTGTGGAGGGAGTTATAGTTTTACATAACTTAGGTTAGGATGTGAGAAAGAGATCTGAGGGGAATGACAGGGGGTGCGGAGCCTATGAGCTTATCAAATGTAGGCTGAGCAGATAGTTTAAGAGGTAGGGGTCTCAAAATGGAAAAGAATGTGATCTGCGTGTGAGAAGGATATAATAAGTGAAATTTAGATTGAATAAAATTAACAAATATTGGAAAAGGGGATGGAAAATTGTCTAGACAGTTTACTTGTAGGTCTTTTGGTAGAAGAAGAATAGAGTTCAGTGCATTAAAATCTCATGGTAACCATCAACGGGAGGTTTGGAGCGAATGGCTTGCAAAAGAGCAAACTCAGTTTAATGACAGCTACAAAAATAAAATAATGAATGCGAATGAAATATTTACTTCAAATAAAAATATCAATCAAGATTGAAATTTCAATATATTACGTTTTTCTAGATAATGATTTACATATTTCCCTTCAATTACAAATTTTATACCAAAAAATAGTAAATTTCAAAGTATTGTAAAGATTATATAATGAAATATTCAGGCAAACGATAAAAGCATTTATGGTTCAACTTTTATCACATTAAATTTTGATACATATATTTTTACTTTAAAATAAAGATTGGGCATAACTGTGTTTCAAGTAAGGTTATCTACGATTCTGTATATACTATGTGTGCTGTTGCTATGGATATGAAATTATCTTGCCTCAAAGTGTCTATACGCGCGTGTTTGTATGTTTACACACACACATACACACACACATATACGCACACACCACACACGCACGTGCGCGCACACATACACACGCATTCATACAAAAATGCCCGCATACACCCATATATATATATATATATATATATATATATATATATATATATGCACATACACAAATGGTGGGGTATGGATGTATATCTATCTATTTTTCAATGTATGCATGTATGTATGTACAAATGTATGTATGTATTTACGTATGTATGTATCTACGTATGTATACAAGGTATGAATATTTGCGGTTGCGTATGTATATTATATATATATATTATATATATATATATATATATATATATATATATATATAAATATATATATATATATATATATATATATATATATATATATATATATATATATATATATATGTATGTGTGTGTGTGTGTATGTATATATATACGTATATGATATATATATATTTAGTTCTATGTACACATATGTACATATATATATAATTACACACGCTCACGCATATACATATATATATATATATATATATATATATATATATATATACACAAATATATATGCGTGTGTGTGTGTGTGAGTGTGTGTGCATGTGTGCGTGTATGTGTGTGTGTGTGTTTGTGTTTTCTGCGTGTGTTTGTATAAAAATGTGTTATCGAAGGCGATAGCAATGTGGGTAGAAATTTTGATTTTAGGAATAATTATAAAATATCAAAATGTTGCCTTAGAAATGTTTAAGTAGCTTTGTTAGAATTCTTTTACAATGTCTGTACAGGATTAATTTAGCACTTTGAAAGTAACATTTCAATTCCTTTGGTATACGCACCCTTTTTTATGTTCACTGCACTAACAATTGTTATCGCCTTCTAGAAAACTAATTTACTCTGTATTCCACCATGCTTCAAACAAACTACAAGAATATACGAAAATACAGACATTCCTATATGCACGCATTCATATACATACGTATATGTATGTGCGTTTGTGTGTACATGTGTGATTGTGTTTGTGGGTATGATGCGCACGAGCATATTGTGCATTTGTTTTTATACACAGTAAATGTTTTTTACAAGCAACATTCTTCTATTGTTCTTGGTGTCAAATACATGAGGAGTAATAGTAAGTATACTCGGATGTTTTATCTGTTTACCATAAACTTAAACGTTAATGAGTGACGAGATGGTATCACATCAATTTCTCAACGTCTTGCACACCTTAAATAAGGTCTCTGTCATGGCTACCATATTTTACTATTTTCTTGTCTGTAAAACGACAGGTTAATTCTTTGTATTAAAATTCCTGTTTATTAATTTTTGTCTATGAAATTTCAAATATTTTTCATATCTCTTCAAAATATTTTCTTAATGTTTTCTCATGTACGTTTAAGCATGCGCACAGAGCATCTTTATCGTGATACATTGTTAATGGCCTGTTAAAACTCGCAAACGTTTCAAAACTTTAGAAGTTTATTGTGCATTGTGTAAGTACCAAACTATTGTGTTAGTTAAGTGGATATAGCTTATGCTGTTAATTTTGTTATACGACTGCGAACATTTAAAAAGAGAGTTTCATTGCGTTTCTTACTGTGTATTTTTGTATTTCATGTTCTAATGAAATTTTTTCATAACGGCTCATGACATATTTTTATTAGTTTGTATATGCATTATCTGATTTCATTTGATAATACGTAAATGTGGTTAACTTCATATTGAAATTATAGTTTTGTCAACTGACTTATTCATAACTCCATTGTTACTTTTTTCGTCCTCTTCTGAGTAGCGATTTGACAATACATTTAGTACAGATCGGCAAGGTCCTTCAGTACATGGAGAAAAATGCTATTTTATTTATCAAATTTTGGCACAAGTTCGGAGGAGGGGGAAGTCGATTACAT
>NC_142939.1:45373049-45378049 GCF_046866305.1 Octopus bimaculoides
ATCGATACGGCTGCAAATCGTGATGAAATACATCTACCAATATTATTATGGATCACTGAGCCTCCAGAAACAGTTTTGGGACTTATAACACCTTTCTTCCACCCTTTTAATTTTCTATGTCGTTTCTACTCTGTGTAAGTTGGACCTATTAATATAAATGTCGATATATTTATACTTAAAATTCATCATCTGAAAGTTTCCACCATTTGCTTTCTCAGTTTTGCATATATACATATGCACATATTTTGCACTTCATACCCAGACTATTATATTTAATATATTTAATGCATCTTATTGTTTATCCGCATAATTGCCTCTCTATCCGCTCAACTTGATCCCTCCTTTAACCATTCTTTACCTTGTGGAACCGATGCCCTATAAAGACATCTGAGTCTAAGTTTCAATCTTTTGAGCACTACTAAAAGCCGTCTATACGGAGAATCTCTGGATCTCATCTGTGGACTAATATATATATATATATATATATATATATATATATATATATATATATATATATATATATATATATATATATATATATATATATATATATATATATATATATATATATATTAGCATATCCATTTGTACAAATATTACGTACACACTCATATATACAATCATGCTACAATAGGACTTACATTGGCATACATACATACATACATACATACATACATACATACACGATGATGGCTGTCCACTTGTGACCAGAAAAACCATTAATGACCAAGCAGTGGTCTGCCCAACATTTTCAGAGTCCCTGAAAGGACTTGTCATTACAATTGTCACAGATATCACGCTTGCGGTTGATAACATAACCCTGCAAGTGCATCCATAGACATCGGGTGTATCCATATTGTAGTGTAATCACCTTTGTATATAAATTTAGTGCTAGCAATGTAAAGACCATATTCATCGCAAAGGTCTAGGAGCATGAGACCATTGGTATTCATCTTCCCGACACTGCAACACCCAAGAGACTTCCATACTTACCAATCTGTTCCAACCCAGGCATTGAAGTCCCCTAGCAGAATGAATTTGTATGCTTTGGGAATTTTCCTGAGTACAGCTCTCAGCTAGGCATAGAAAGTTGTTTTATCTTTATGAGAATGAGTCAGAGAAAGAGCAGCGTCACTAATCAGAGTAGCAAATCGCCCATCTCCCAAATGCAGGAACACAGTCATCAAACGGTCGTTTATAGAGATTGGAAGCACCTCCAACTTCTTGAGGATTTCAGATAGAACTGCAAAACCAACGCCAGCCTCTCTATACTCCTTTTTTTCCCCCCCCTTCCAGAAAAATATGTAGCCACCCCCAACCTCCTCAAGCTGACCATCACCTTCCAAACGAATCTCTGAAAGAGCAGCTGATTTATGTTATATCTGTTTATTCGCGAGCAACAAGTGCAGTGCGTCTCTCAGGCCTAGATTCACTCTTCTTATCTAATAAAGAACGCACATTACAACATGAAATATTTGTCTTCCAGCCAGATTTTAAAAATATTTTCTCTATTTTCCGCGCGCAAGGTGGACATCCACCAGTCGCATTAAACTGATTGGACAGAAAAAAAGACAGGCAACTTTTAGTCCACTTTTTCTAGAGCCACCCCGGTCGCCGGGTGCGAAGTACCCTCTTCAAACGCAGCAATGCATACATCCATACATACATACATACATACATACATATACAGACACGCACGCATATACATACACACTCACATACATGTAGGTATATTTGCATACATAGAATGCTTTACACTGCTTTCCTATGATACAGAAGGGTAAAATCTCATCTAAGCATGCGTGGTTGTCCGTGAGTAGACACCATTGACGAGGTCCAGCGAGGCCGAAATGAATGTGGCGTTCTCGCTAACCGGTGGTAGAAAGATTTTCATTTCTCTCCAGTATATACTGTGTTTTTAAACAGAACTTGTCCATAGGAGATGTTACCTCCGGACGAAATTTGCCTTTCAACGATATAATTACATTAAGTACGATGCATAGCCATGTTTGTTTAATACATACATGCATACATACATATATGCATACATATGTGTATGTGTGTGTGTGTGTGTGTGTGTGTGTGTGTGTGTCCAAAGTAGAAAGCATAGACCTGCTCAAGGGTGACAGTCAGCATTGGTTACTCTTAGTAACCAATGCTCAGCTCCATATCAAAGTAAAGATACCAAGTTGAGGGAGAGTCCACCAGTCTGGAATAAACTATGGTCTTGCAACAAGTGTTGTGATGCATTGAGTTATCTATTCATCTTTGTTCACTATATATAAACACACACGCGCGCGCATGCCTGTACATATTTGTGCATGCATATGCATATACACAGTAGCTTACATTGTAGTTATGGGACACTCATATATAATTTCATATATGCAAGTATGTATACAAAGAAACATGCAAATATAAACCTGAACACATTCATCTATGCTGATATATTCAATTTCAAAATCAAATGAAAAAAAAAATAGTTGTTAAATTTTTTTTTTATGCGAAAGAAATAAAGAAAATTAATTTTTAAAATGTGTTTTTTGTTTTTAAATGTGCAGAAAAGGCTTAAATAGATGGATCACTAACGTATATATATCATTGCCAATCGAACAGACAAATACTGCTCATGTATACACGTACATATATACGCACATGCTTGTACGGATATATATACATGTACATTGCACAATTAGAAGAGAAAATGCTGAACCATAACTGTGTGTGTGCATATGTTCATGTGCATGCCTGTGTATGTATATATGTATTTTTGTGTGTGTTCTTGCGTGTAATTGTGTATGTGTACGTGTGTATGTGTATGCCTCTCTATATGCGCATATGTGTGTATATATGCATGTATGTGTATATTTGTGTATGCATATGTAGATGTGGATGTGTGTATGTATGAGTGATGCCTTAGTTCTATATATATTTTTCCCAATTCCATTGCAGTGAAGACCTATAAATATGTTTTATTATGTTATGTTATTATATTACATACACAGACGCGTACACACGCGCACACACATACACACACACACACACACACACACACACACACACACACGCCACACACACATACACACACACACAAGTGAAAGTAGAAGCAAGCATAACAGCGTTGAACTATATTCCAAGCCGACAGCTGTTGCTTAGTAAATACCATTTTAGTGCCAAGAGGTCTCCAGCCTGGACACACGCCCTCACGTACACTTGCACACAAACACGCCCCCCCCACACACACACAATCTCGTGTGCACCCTCACACACATACACTCACACACACACACACACACACACACACACACACACACACACACACACACACATACTCCTTCCTCTCGTTTTCTCTTTCTTTGTACTAATATCATTTCCAAAATATTTTCCAATTCTCGAAAAACTCCAAATAGGAAATTCGAGGATCAAGAAAACTTAATTTTTGATGGAGAAGGATGACAGCCACTAATTCATAAGTCAAACTGCCATTCTTGTTATTTTCTACATTGATTAATTTATCGATTGATTGATTAAATGACTCAAATTAATGAATCTGCTTATTAGTTTACTAATAATCATCGCCTTATTGTAACCTCATTCAATCTCCACCTTATCATTCAAACTTGTTCCGAACTAATCATGATTTGATCACTAAAAAGACAGATCAATTAAATCAATCCCCGCTCCTGATTGATATTTTTTTTATTGAACTAGAGAAAGGAAAAATAAAATAAAGACAATGAGGGTGGTGGTGGAGGTGGCGGCGGCGGCGTTATTTGTACTTTAGTCCGTAAATAGACCTTTTGTTTGGCATTCTGTTATCCGCCATCTATCATTTATTGTAAATATTTCTTACTTTCTAAAAGTCAGCCATGTTGGATATATTAAGGGGAAACGTCTAGTTAGTGAGATCGATTTCCAACTGGTTCCCAGCTATCGAACAATACATCACCGTTCACATTTTTCTTGAGAAGTGAGCAGCAAATATCTTCTTTCTATCTTTCGTGCATTATAATTCATCCGTACCCGTCAGAGCTAAGATAGCTTACGTTAGAAGTTAAATACTCTGAATACACAATAAATGCAGTGAGACAGGAAACAAAATGACCAACACCATGCAATTTAGAAAAGTATGTAGGAATAATGACAACCTAAACTCTTTCACTAAATGCCAGGACATCACCACCAGACCACCGAACAAAAACTTATACATCCAGAGATAACGTGTGTTTTTTTAAACTGCCACATTTTAATGAAGAATAACTGCTACAATCTGCCTAACGACATGTGGGAAGGAGTTGAATATACAACTGGTACATTCTGGATCCTCTCTGAGGAAGGTCTGAACTAAAAACGGGCTAACACTAAGCAATGCCGTATCTACACTGCTTAACATCCCGATCAAAAACGAAAATATACACCCGCGATCCTACGTGGTGCATAAAGTCACATGTACGAAATGTAATGAATCTTACACTGGAAGTGCCATCAGACAAATGCGTATATTGTGTTGAGTCAAAAAAGTCTACAATATTTACTTTATTCGTCAGGTTAAAACAAAAGAAGCCTTGAATTCAAAGTAGAGACCATTGTGTTGCACCGTCTGAAGCCACCTTTCTGCCAATTCTTTGATCCCATGCTGATTCCTGTTTTGTCCGTCGAGACGAAGAACTTCTTCACTGTGTTGTCTTGCTACAGAAAATTTCATTTTCTGTTAATTAACGCTGGATATTTTTGCTGTTCGATAACACATCTGCTCCAGCTTTTCAGAGTACAGCTTGGCATTCGATGGTTTGACCATCCGGAAGGAACTCATACTGAATTATTGCTTCATAATTCCATCAGACGCAGAGCATCACCTAGTATCCGAAACACTCATGTTTGACGACAAGTTCTGGAAGCTGGCCACTGATTAAGCGCTGCTTGTTCACGCCAGGATTCCGGAAAAATATCTCTCTCGGATCATTACTTGTTCCGATCTATGGCTCACTTCCTGCGCTCAC
>NC_142939.1:45383049-45398049 GCF_046866305.1 Octopus bimaculoides
ATGCATGCGTGCATTTATCTAAGCATGTTTACTTATGTATCAATTTTTGTCTCTCTAAGTGTACATATATTCTTTTATTTTTTCACTTGTTTCAGTGATTTTGACTGTGGCCATGCTGGAGCACCACCTTCTAGTCGAAGAAATCGACCTCTGGACTTAATTTTTGGAAGCCTGGTATTTATTTTATCGGTCTCCAAACTATGTCGCTGGGAAGCAAGCTTCTTACCACACAGCCAAACCTGCGCATATATGTGTGTGAGTGGGGTGGGGTCCCACGAGCTTTGACAACCGGTCTTGGTGTTTAACTTAGCAGTTCGGCAAAAGAGCCGATAGAATATACTATCAGGCTCTAAAACCAGTACTGAAGTCAATTCATTCGATTAAAAATTCTTGAAGGTAGTGCCCTAGCATGTGGCCACAACTAAGTCATTCTACCGGACATTCTCTACAACACGTGTCTGTGTTCGGATTGTCTTTGCACAGGGGCCATCCGCACTCCCGCTTTCGCCGTGAACAAGAATTAATATTCTCTCTTCGCTCCTTTGCACCTGATGGGCTCAACTCCCCTTCTCTCTTCATCTGACTCCACTCCTCTCCTCTCTTCATCTGAGACCTACTTCCTATTTCACTCCTACACACCTTCTCTCTTCATTGATATCACTCCACCCACACCTCACACCCACACACCCAACTCCCGCATACCCACCCCTACCCCACACTTCAACACCTCAGCCCCACTCACACCCCACACCACCACACCACCATCTACATACCCACACACCATCATCCGTACACCCACACACCACCATCCACACACCCATACATTACAGATGCACTCACACATGCACACATCCACACGTCAACGTCACTAGCCCTTATCCACACACACAAACTTTCTCACATTCTCACATACACATATACATTCTCACATACACGCACACGCATGTGCACCTTCATTTTGGGATCACCAATACTTTATTATCTCCCCTTCTTTCTACCTCTCCTGTTAAACCTTTTTTGCCCAACCATCATTAAATCCACAAGTCTTTTTATTCACTCTCTGTTTATTTTCTCATATTTCTTTCTGTTGAAGAGCGTAGGCTCGAAACATAAAAGACTTTCTTACTTCCCAAGCGTCAAACTAATACACCTGCTTGTTGTTCACATACCTGTCTTCGTTTTTCCACAAGTTGTTTCTATGAGAGAGCCGCAGTCCTGGGTCAAACAAAGATCCAGAAAGGACATCAAGTTCTCATAACTCTTAACCAGTCGGACAATGTGGTGAGTGGAAGCTCTATGTTGATCCTCTCTAGAAGGTTAGTGCAAAGAAAGAGTAATGAGTTCTCAATGAAACTCTAGGCATCGTTGAAAACCATTGCTTGGTCTGTTCTGGAGGACTTTCGGGATAAGGCCCTTGGATAATTTCCAAAACTCTTTGGTCTGACTGCTTTCTGAGGACATTACCAGTATCATCAGCGGGACCTGTCCAAGATGAGCGCAGGAGAACGAAACCATTTTGCACGCACTCGTCCACTACCCGAGCATTGCTGATTTGTGGAGTTATGTCGAAGAACTATAAGTATATATAAGACAGATCCGGTTTTCAGCTGAGTCTATTGAGACGATGCTTCCGCCACCTTACTTTAACCAGGAAGAGCAGATAATTTTTTTTTATTTCTCTGGTGGTCTTCGTGAAAGAGATTGTGTGGTGGACGCGACTGAAAGAGCTGTAGACAGAGATCTTTCTCTTGGTCAAGCTCTCATCAACCTTTCCCTGTTTCACTTAGAAAGGAAATGCAAAAGGAGGTGCTCCACCCAGCAAAGTTATTTTAAGGTGGATGAGAATAGCGAGCATTGTACGAGTAAATGAAACTGGCTTTATGCATGCACTTCTAGATTGTAAAAGGCCATCTGAGAAATAGTGTTCGCTTTCGTGGCCAGAGTGACCGTTGCTTTTATGAGGATTCCATCAGTAAGCCTCAGATTTCTCTCTTAAGATTTTTTCTTAGTTTGAGTTCTTTTAGCTTTATTTTTGGTCATTTCTCTCTCTTTTTTTTTTTTTTAATGTAATCCCACACATCATTATGTACCGACTTCGCTCTTTTTTTTTTAGTCTACCATTGTGGTTAATAAATAAGGCATTATCAATTTTATCATTATTAAGGCGGTG
Organism: Octopus bimaculoides; assembly: GCF_046866305.1. Lineage (NCBI taxonomy): Eukaryota > Metazoa > Mollusca > Cephalopoda > Octopoda > Octopodidae > Octopus > Octopus bimaculoides. The sequence continues at coordinate 45,385,220 of NC_142939.1, forward strand.
AACTGGGAGAATCATTCGTACGCCTGTCAAAATGCTTAGTGACATTTCGTCTAATTTTACGTTTTGAGTTCAAATTCCGTCGACTTTGCCTTTTATCCTTTCGGAGTCGATAAAATTAGCACTGGGGTCGATGTAATAGATTAGCCTCCTTCCCCAAATTTCATGAATTGGAAACCATTTTTATTGTTGTTATTATTATTATTATTGATCTGTATGATTTCATTGAAATTCTCTCACAATATTCTGTCTCAATTATCAATATCTGTTAATACTCAGAGTATATATAAGTTGTAAGTTACTCCCGCCTCTTGCTCTTCTTTTCGTATTTAATCACATTGATGAAACGATACGCTACTTCAATTCTCATGCAATAGAAAACAAATAGCCTTGCTCCAGCATGGTTGTGGTTATGATCCCTAAATAAAGCTAAACATGTTATTTCTCATCACTGGTAGATTTTACTGAAATCACAAAGAGCAACTGGAGGACATAGAATCTACTATGAGCTTGAAATGTAGGAGAGGCAATTATCTTGTTTTGTTTGAAATGTGGGAATGAACAATTCTATAGTTTGACCCAACCTCAAGCACCACAGCAATAGCTAACACGACGACGACGACAACCACCACTACCACCACCACCAGCAAGGTGGGGGTTAACCTGAACCTGATTTCAAATTACCCCCGTGCTATTCACATTACCCCGTCAATGGTTTTGCTAAAATAATAAATTCTAACACTTACCTGATACTTTTATAACATTAAACACAGATGACATTCAAGATTGTAAACTAATCTTAAAATATGAAAATAAGACAAAAATATTAGATTTTTTTAAAACACTTATGATGCGCTGAAAATAAAAATAAAAAAAAAACGTCGGATATTAGAGATTCTGTGTTTGCAATTTTTAAAAATAAAAGCATTTTATTTATTTTTTTTTTGTTTATTTTTTTTTTTTGTTTATGAGAAAGTGATTTGGATTAGATTAACTTTTTGCTATAGATGTGTAGCAGATCGATGTTGTTTATAGCGGACTGAGTTGAGTTGATAGAATGTAACGATAAGAGATTGATTTAAAGAACGATATGTGTTCTGCGTTCCGTAAAATGTCCTCCCTTTCTGTCCTCTCGGATTAGGTTTTTTTGAGCAGAATTTTATTTCCAATACTGAACTGTTGTTGCTCGTGTTTTCTATCGTATTGTTCTTTTTCAACGGACTGAGATATTCTAATATACTAAAGTAGCCATTTTCAATATGTTTCTTTCAAACTTCAGCTTAAATAGCTAAGTGAAAACTCGGATTTTTCATTCGCAAAATATGCCTTTTTAAAAGGAAGTAACAAAATTTAAAAATCGGTTTTAATAATGTAACCTTCCAGTCTTATTGCTTTGAAGGTATGATGTTGTGGAGAAAAAAGTGCTTTGAGGGTATGATGTGGAGAAAAAAAAAATTGGAGAAAGAAGTTACAGAGTTTTAAAGATCGAAAAAACTGGGTATTTTTAGCCAATAGCAAAACAGAAATTTTCTGCGTTTAGCGGAGTGGTGTCAACTTTAAGGTTGTACCCTGTGAAATTTATAGTTTAGCATCTGACCTGTTCATTATAGGTTTCTAAATAAACAGAAACACCCAATTTCATTGTAGGTTTCTAAATAAACAGAAATACCTAATAAAATCAACATGTATCATCTTATTGTTTCTTTTGTCTCTTCATTGATTGTATGTTTTTGTCATTTTTTAAAATGTGTTATATTAATAACACATACAGACAAATATGTCTGTATGGGTTTATTTATGCGTACTTCAGTATTATGTATACCTGCCATGTATTTATGTACATCATTAATATATAAGTGCATGAGTGTGTGTGTGTGTGTGTGTGTGTGTGTGTGTGTGTGTATGTGTGTGTGTGTGTGTATGTGTGTGTGTATGTGTGTGTGAAAAGGGAGTGTCTGTCTCCAAAACCCCAAAGTTCAGTAACGTTTTCATGCTTGGATTTGTAAACTACGATAAGAATAACACTGGTCAACAATTTGTCCCAAGAAAAAGAATACCTGTATCTTATGTTTTTGCATGCGGAATTCAAAAATAATGTCACATTATCTGTATCATCCACAGTTTCTCTGTTCCACGATATCCCTCTCAGTTCCTTTTACGTGGTCTAAATTTCAGTTAAGCTGCTGAAATGTGAAACTAACGGTTTAAGAAATACTCCTAATTTAAATGTTTATGAATAGAATTAACCTAGTGAAATCATAAATCCAGCTATCTGAGTCAATGAGTCCCCAAAATATATGAAATGAAAAATATGTCAAAATACTAAGTGTGAAAAATCAACGTAGATAACAGCGGCACAGACAACAGTGAACCACAACACAGCGTGCGGTTGTCATGGTAACAAGCTGCTAATGCCACGCTATCTGTTGATTGGCTAAAATTACCTAAATTTCCCTACTTTAATTCCAAATAACATCAGATTTTTTTAATTTACGAGATAAGGTAATTGGTTGATCGTATTCAAAACTCAGAGTTGCATCGATACACAACTATTGAAAGCAATCTGTGCAAAATTAAGGGTCGGGGGACTCATTTTGCGAATGAGAAAGACTAGATCCGAAAATTCCAACTAAATGAAAACTCTTACTTTCACTTTCATATACAAATGTACATTACGATTATAATAAACATCAACACATACATTTAATGGGTTTACCCATTATCTCCCTTGATGCAAACTTGTATTATTAATTATACTTTTTTTAGTAATTATATTTGTAAGTTACAGAAGAAGAATGATGATGAAGATGATGATGATGATAATAATATACACAATAATGATTCTCCTATTTGCTACTACGAAGACGAACATTTGGGCAAGTATTTCAGGTAAGGGTAATCTGAAATTGTAGAGGGTAACTTGGAATCGATTTCAAATTACCCCCGGGGGTAATCTGAAAGCGATTTCAAGTTACCGGGAGGTAATATGAAATCGCCATACCGGTTTACATATTACGGAATATCCTCTCTCGCAATGGTTATGAATATCTCAGTTCATTGACACTTCTAATACTGTAGCGGAACGCCTTCCACACCACATACACCACATCACATAATGTTCATCACAGCAGATCTAAGTTATGAAAATATAGAGATTATGTTGTGTGTGTGTGTGTGTATGTGTGTTTGTGTTTGTGTATGTGTGTGTGTAGCGTAGTGTATGTGTATGTGAGTGTGAAAGCGAGTAGCAATGATGGCCACAGTGTGATAATTCTGCACATTGCAATATATTTATCTCAGTGGTACACATGTTGCACAAATTAAGTGCACCACTGCCAGTTGCTCCACTTCAGTCACTGCACTAATGCACAAATAACCTAAATATTGTTGCTGTTTATGCAGTTCTTCCGGCGTTTGCTGATATTGCTGTTTCTACTGTAGATGACGCCGTTGTTGCAGGGTTGGTACCGCTTTTGTTGTTGATCGTTGCTGGTTTAGTTGTTGAGGCTTTTGGGGACCTAATGTTGGCAGTAAGAAGATTCTGTGGTTCCCTGTCTTCTGCTAGGGGCAGAAAGCTCTCAAGTTGCTTGTCTCCTCACGCAGGTGGCACCTTAACTTTCTTACCTTCAATCGTAAATTGTAGCTCTTACCCTCCTGAAGGGCAAATGAGGTCTGGGATCTTGTGTGTCGCATCTGGTTTAATGTGGAGGAACACATCCCCACTGATCCCAGACCAATTTTTACGACGAGTCCGCTTCACCCCCAGAAGGCTTTTGTTATTCCCTTCCAAAAGGAAGCGCGTTAAAATCCGCCATAAATTTACTTTCGGTGGAATTCCTGAGATCTTTATCCTCACCGTCCTCCTTTCTAAATACGATGGGTGGAGCACATTTTTCGCTCCGACAGGTAACCATGGAATGTTTAGCGGCCAGAACTTCAGTCTTAAAGAGCTCAAACTGCTCTGCTCTCGAGACATGCTGAATGTCAAGCATTATCTCTTCCAGTGCACCTTCCACATCACCTGATGTGCCGTCTCTGGCCGCTTTGTGTCTATAAAAACACATTTCTAAAATACTGGGGGGGGGGGGGTCTGCCAACACTTCGGGGGTAGCAATATTTGCCTGCACTTTTCAAATTTTATCAGTTTGGCCGCTGGGCCAGACATATATACTGCTGTAGGATGTCTATTCGACATAGCTCTCTGCCTTTCGCAGCGAGTGTATTGTTGTTATTGTTGCTATTCACAATGGAAATATCTTTTCTACTCCAGGCACAAGGTCCGAAATTTTGGGGAGGAGACTAGTCCATTAGATCTACCCCAATACGCAACTGGTAACTAATTTATTGACCTCGAAAGGATGAAAGGCAAAGTCGACCTCGGCGGAATTTGAGGTCGACTTCGCCTTTTATCCTTTCGGGGTCTATTAATTAAGTACCAGTTGAAGACTGGGTCGATGTTGTCGACACATCCCCATCACCAAAAACGGCTGCCATTATGGCAAAATTTGAACCCATTATGATTATTATTTTTAAGGCAGCGAGCTGGCAGAATCGTTAGTAATAATAACAATGCTCTTTATTATCCCCAAATGTCCCTTGGTGATACAATAAAACTATGTACATGGAAGTAGAAATCCATGTACAGTGGGGTTAAAGTGGAGACACTGAAATGTTTAACAACTGACAAAAAAAAGATGTTCTTGTTTTTCTCTGGCTATTTAATTATTATATGTACTCTATGGTTATTAGAGCATCATATGATTATGGTTATAGTAACACAGATAAATATTTTTCTTTGTATTAGAGTGTCATAGAACATAGGGAGTATAAAGTGTTATAAATCGGCTCTTAAACAGGCGCATTAATAACACGCGCGCACATACCTACCTACCTGTCTATCTGCCTACATACATACATACATACATACATACATAATATACATACATATGTGCATGCTTTGAGGTTTCGCCTCCATGATTTTACATCAGCAAAGTCATGGATCGAATTTTCAGAACTGACAATGTCCTCAGAATAAAATTACTTGCTAATATTCTGCATAGCTTTTGTTAGTCTTTGTAATGTAGGGACCCCTGGCGGCTACGACGGCAAGCAAAACGGAAAAAATGATTTAACGAGAGTAATCTCCCTCGAGGTTCTATAATGTTCGAGACCTTTCTGGAAGCTTCCGGTTTACGTGGAAGTCAGGGACTTCCCGTCCATCCCTTATATAAAGGAAGAAATTCTAAATTCGCGCCACTCCATGTCTGTCTTTAAAATGCCTCGAGCCAGTATTAAAGGAGATTAAATACCTGGCAAGAGGTACCAGGTACCAGGTTCATAACAATTGAAGCACGGTTCGAGTCGGCTGAGAAGGTCAGGGATTTCTCGACTCGAACCGTGCAAAATGGGAATATTCTGCTTCTTCCCTTGTATTTGGGCAGAAGAATATACCGCCAGAGGTAAAGGCGGCATGGATAGCAGCTACCATTCTCTTCGGCCGGGAGGAGAAGATAAATATCATCCAAATCACCAGAGATGCTCCGCAAAACTGGAGGGGTCAAACTCTGGAGATCCTGGCCCAGGCAACTTTTAAGGATTTAGAAAACCTCCCTGAGACCATACACAATGGGGAGGAGAAAAGAGAGAACCAAAAGTCCAAGAGAAAGGAAGAAAGATACGAGGAAGAGAAGGAGTATGGTATTATGTAACGTACCCAAAAAATGTTGAAACAGAGAAAAAAATTTCTTTATTCTTAGTTTTAATAATGATTCACCCAAAAACCTTAAGAGGGTGAGGAAAAACATTCGATTTTATGATGCAGTAGTTTACTGGTATTTGTACTTATTTTTGCGAGCTCAAAAGATTGAAAAACAAAGTCAACTTCAGAGGAATGCGAACTGAAAAAGGGCTTTCAAGCATTTTGTCCGACGCTCTGATTATTCCGCTAAAAGAATATTTCTATCTTGGTAAAGTTAGCCTTGCTCTCATTGAATGAATATATTTATATAACAGTGTGGGCTGTACTGTACACACACACACACACACACAAGTACACTTTGAGACACTGGCATAAACGAAAACACACACGCACACACACATGTTGTTTGCGTTTCGTGAATCTACGTGTGTGCGTGTGTAGTAGTGGGGGAGTGGAGGTTAACAACCTTTAAAATGAAGTTATAATAATGTCAAGGCTAGATGTGTGTGCATATGTATACGTGTATGTGTGTGTATGTATATATGTATATATATATATATATATATATATATGTGTGTGTGTGTGTCTGTCTCTGTGTGTGTGTGTGTGTGTGTGTGTGTGTGTGTGTGTATTTGCATGTACATATATATATAGATGTGGATGTACGTGAATATGTTTTAGAACGTGTATTTGTAAGTATTATACGCGTGTGGGGGGAGGGAGCAGGGAGTGTATGTATGGTGTGCTATAAAGATCAGCAATTTCAACTCTTCCTTCAGACTACCGCCTCCTCTCCTTCTTTCTCACTTTCTCTCTACCTTTATCTCTCTTCCCCTCAGCCTATCTACATAACACTCCCATCTCTTTCTCTCTCTCTCTCTCTTTCTCTCTCTCTCTCTCTTTCTCTCTTTTTTTCTCTCTCTCTATCCTTATCACTCACTCTCTCAATCACTCTCCTTCACCCCCACCCCCTTCCCGTCACGTTACTTGTTTCAACTTGCTCTCTTTTCATTTCGTTATTTCGAAATATTTTTATTTACTTCTTTTTGTAGACAGGAATTTACCAGGCGCATGCTGGGAAATGTCTTCCACTGTAGACTCAGACCGACCAATTCCTCCTGAGAGAATTTGGGAGATGGAAACTGACGAAAGCCCGTCGCATTCGCATATACATATATATATATATATATATATATATATATATATATATACAGTGTGCCCCTGTTTGTTCGCGGTTCAGCATTCGCGGTTCCGGTTATTCGCGGGAATCACCGTATATTCGCGAAATCGTAAATATCGTCATATATATATATATACATATATATATATATATATATATATATATATATATATATATATATATATATATATATATATATATATATATATGTGTGTGTGTGTGTGTGTGTGTGTGTGTGTGTGTGTGTGTGTATATGTATATAAGTGTGTTCCCCTGCATGGAGAGACAACATCAGCCGATAAGGAACCCGCCAAGAAGTACCTTGAGACCTTCAGACAGATCAACGAGGACAAGGGATACAAGCCAGAACAGGTTTTCAGTATGGACGAGACCGGCCTGTTCTGGATGAAGGTGCCTTCCAGAATGTACATCATAAAGGACGAAGCTAGAGCCCCAGGATTTAAGGCACAGAAAGATAGAGTGACGCATTGTTGCTGGCTTCACGATGAAACCAGGACTTATCTACAAGTCCGCGAACTCGAGGGCTGTCAAAAATAAGAATAAAAACCTGCTGCCTGTCACTGGATGTACAGCCCCAAGGCTGGATTACCAAAAGTCTAACTTTGAATTGGTTCTGCCAATACTTCATCCCTCAAACCAAGGAATACCTCCAAAACATATACATGGAATTCAAGGTGTTGCTTGTTATGAATAATGCTAGTGGTCTCTCTTTGGATTTGAATCACGAGAGAGTCCAAATCGAATTCCTCTTTGCTAACACCACCTCCCTCATCCAGCCTATGGATCAAGGTGTGATTCATGCCTTCAAGGCACTTTATACTCAGATCTCCACCCCAACATCTTGTGGACGCAATGGATTCAGACGAGAATTTCAAGTTAAAGGAGTACCGGCGCAAATTTACGATCGCAATGTGCCTCTCAGTCATCCACGCTGCTCTTAAAAACATGATAAAAGAAACCTTCATCGCATGCTGGAAGAAGGTGTGGCCAGAGTGTTTCCAGGACTACGAGGGCTTCTCACCTGGTCAACAATGCGGTGAAATTTGCAAAGGTACTTGGTGGCAAAGGTCTTGACGACATCACGCAAGATGAGGTCAACAGCCTCATCGATGAAACCTGACGAAGATTTGTTAGAGTTAACTAAGTCTGCCAATAAAGGATTGTTTTCTCTCCTTTTTCTTTCTCTTCTCTTTTCCTTCAACTAATCACGGAAATTAGTTTCATGGAAAGATGAAACATTGCTTACAAGAAATCCTAGGTCCAATACACCTAGGATTTCTTTCACCCTGGTATTGTAATTTCTGCTGGCCAGCTTGTAAAGCGTTGAAGAAGAGTCTTGAAGGATAGTGTCGGAAAATAGCGTTGGCGGACAACATTGGCTGACAGTTGGATGACAGTGCAAGAAGGTAGTGTTGGAGGATAGTACTAGAGGATAGTATTGAAAGACAGTGTTGGAGGACAGAATTGGATGACAGTGTTGGTGGATAGAGTTGGGAGAAAGTGCTGAAGGATAGAACTGGAGGATAGTGTTGGAGGACAAAGGTGAAGAATAGCTTTGAAGGATAGTGTTGGATGACAGTACTGGAGGAGTGTGGAAGGATAGAATGTTTGAGAGAAGATTTGTTGATATGTTAACGTGTGTGTCTGTGTGTGCGTCATGTATACAGAATCATAGACAGGTTGTAATGAGAACAAAATGTATGTGTGCATAGGCATGAATGTATGATTGTGCGTTAAGTACATATAAGAATAGCAAGGAAGAAGGAAACAGTGAAAGAATCTATAATGAGAAGTTAGACGAATCTTCATGAACACAAGAAATGAGAAATGCCAGTTCATAGTCAGTTGTACACGGTAGTTGAAGTACTGTATCAAGAAGCTGTGGCGATGATGCTGAGCCGGTGCAGTACGTGTCGTACGAAGTTGTGGCTGTAATGCTGTTACCTGGGTCACTTGTACAGGAGTTTTCACAGGTTGTATATTCGCTGTTTAACCATGGTGAAGTAATTCACGAACAGTTCTTCTATGTTGGAATATATGCAGGGTTGCTTGAGCTGTGTACGTAGAGAAATGATGTTGATGGCGTTAAGTAGATGATGGTGGTAACAAAGACGGGGGTTGCCGTAATGCTGTTGGACGGGTCGTCTGGCATTGTTGCTGGCACTGGCAGTGTCTTGTGTGGTCAGTGATTAGACCTTAAAATATCTGGAACCAAAGACCTCGAGACGAGGTGAAGGTGAGTTTCATAAGGAGTATTAGGCTCAAACGAGGTTGAAAACAGGCTGTTTCACGTGATCTATTTAGGGGCTCCGATTGGTTATACGTTGCATATTGGTGCGACAGAGTAAGGGACAAATTGCGCCAATGCCAACCAATCAGAGTAGTGGAGACAACGGGGTCTAAATAGCGGCCAAAGGCTAGTTGTTATCTCCTACGTTCAAATGCTTGTATATATAATAAAGGTGAGAGGAATTTCACACGTGTGTACGCTACACGTTCAATGAGAGTTTTACTAACTTTTTTAGGATCTGCAGTAAGTACTCGCTTGAGACCAGAGGTTTAATTTAGGTTGCACTGTGTCTTTCTTTTGCGTAAATACAAAAGGCTTTGGGTCAGTTTCTGTTCTTTCATTTTTATGGGAGTACTATATTTTCGATATGTCTGTCAGAGACATTATCAATTAGTTGCTTTCTTTTACAGTTTCTTCACGATGTTTTAAGCCACGTGACGACTTATTTTCGTCTCGTGAGAATTTTCCTTTGAAAACCACCGAACTTTCTCACTGGAGCCTGTTTAATTTGTATAGCTTCCATTATTATACACACACGCATGCACACACTCATATATATATGTTTATATATATGTGTGTGTGTATGTACATGTGTGTGTGTGTGTGTGTGTGTGTGTGTGTGTGTGTGTGTGTGTGTGTGTGTGTGTGTGAATACTCTTCCGTCGAAGACGACGTATGAATGAGCATAAACCATTTACCGAACTACCTGCATAAATGATTTGTTTATAGTGACATGTGCTGTAGATTAGCTCACTCCCTCAATCAAATCGACGTTGCCTGAACAGGTGCACTGTGTCCCACGCGTCAGATGTCGAAGTGATCGTAGAGCAATATATAATGAAGAGTTTAGCTCAGGAACGCAATGCACTACCCAGACCAGGAACACCATAACCACTAGGCCACGTGACCGATGTTCGGTCAAGCCTGAACTTTCTTTCTTGGTTCGACTACCATCCGTGTAGCATCTCTTATATTCCTTCCCATGACTTTCATCTTCCATGTTCCTGCCGTAAGGCTTCACTTCCACATATGCCAGCTCAATTTAATTCGTCCTTAGTCGAAATATACCTGTTGTTAATGTCCTGTTGTTTGTATTTGTAACTGTGTACCATTTCTCCGTTCTATTTCATCCTTGTTTTTATATACACTCGCTTGCTGTCTTCCAAAAAATCTAGTGCTCTTAGCTTAGATTTTCTTGGGGCCTGTAACTCTCGAGAGTTACAGGCGGAAACTGCAAAGACGATCTGGTACTCGACTGAAGATTAAAACCTCCGAATGACCCGTCCTTAGACCGATGTCGTCCCCTTTTATTCTGCAGTACCAATGTATGAGTGTATATATATATATATATATATATATATATATATATATATATATATATATATATATATATATATATATATATATATATATATATATATATATATATACATACATACATGCGCACACACACATTTATGAATTTGTGTTGCAAGATTACTCATGTGAAATCGTATGTTGGAAAAGATATTGTTATACTTCGGGATGGTCATTTCTGTTTTTGCCAAAGAAACACATGCACTATATATATATTCATTCTTCACTCGTTTATTAATGTTCATATTTTATCTTATGTCCATTGTCTGGAATAATGATAAACGAGTGAAGAACGAATATATAATGCATGTATTTATTTTGCCAAAAAGAAAAAATATGATCATCCCGAAATATAACAATATACATATATAGTTTTGTTGAAAGTGAAAGTTTGTTTTGCGATTCGAATTTCAACCCGCTACGATTTTCAGGCAAGAACTGTTGCAGTTCAATATCAGTGGTGTATTTATGTCCTTTGATGTGAATCCGTGTGTGAGTGGTCTAGTACTTGTGCTTGTTCACTGGTTTGTGTTTCGCGTTTATTAAGTACAGTTTTTCTGCCCTCTTCGTTGATTGGTTAGGTTTTATTTTTGTGATGTGTTGTTTGTATTTCTTGTAATTGGTGTCAGGATGGTGTGTTATTTGTTTATGATCTGTTGGAAAGTTGGTGACGGGGAACTAAATCACATGTGTGTGTACAAATATATGTATATATACATGTATGTGTGTACACACACACACACACACAAACATTCATGAAAGAGGGACAAACAAAAAGAGAGAGTGAGATGGAGATATTAGAGGTACACGTGTCCGTGTACTTACGCTAGCATCGTGTTTATGAGTGAATACCTCCTAATCCTGATTATCCTCCCACTATCACCACTGTTAATCCTTCCTCAATGCTAACTCTGCACCATAGACATCACTTGTTGCTACGTCTATCAATAATATAAATGATGATGATGATGGGGATAATGATGATTGCATCTTATTTATATACACAGGTGCTGGGTGTAGAAGGAGATGTATCCTTCATGACCTTGCTGCTGTAAATAAAATAGTTCCCGCTTGAGAACTGAAAAGGAATCGTGCTTCTAATTCGTCAAGAAGTTATCCCCGTCCCTACCACGGCCTCTCTTCTCTCGTCACAACAATATCACAGAATACTACTACTACTACTACTACTACTACTAAAAATGATAATAATAATAATAATAATAATAATAATAATAATAATAATAATAATAATAATAATGCCCTGATGCAGTACCAGGTAGTGGCTCTCGTGGCTTTTGATCTTAATTGATTGGAAGTGTTATTATGTACATTGATTTGTCTTGGTGTAAAAGATGGGTTACAGCAAATATTCTGCTCAATACAACAGACTTGCTTGTCACTTGTTTGACCGTAACCAGTTGAGCATGTCCCTTGGTGGCTGACGATATGTGCATCTCTGATCACGAGCAGAAGTAGTGGGAGAGTATCATAGCCATGTTGTTGAGAGGAATTCTTTGAGGTTTGAATAATTCACCTTTGGAAACATGGGTGTTTTGTTCAACATCCTTAAACAAACCTTATTCAGGGACCTTTTGAGCGGGATAGGCTACTCGACCTGAAGAAAATTCTAACTGGGCCCCACCTGCAAGGTCATGCACTGTTTATCTTGATATGAGATCACCATGTCGCGCACATATGGTTGTGATGCATGTGCCTGGTGTACCCTTATCAGACAGGTAGTCATGATAGGTATATTGAGCTTCGTATATTTTATCCCAGTGTCACTTTGATGGCATGCACTGCTCTCTCACTCAATAATAATAATAATGATAATAATAATAATAATAATAATAATAATAATAATAATAATAATAATAATAATAATAATAATAATAATAATTGTACTGTACAAGCACTTGAGAATGAATGAAACTGAAAATAGGTGGATAAAGAAAAGAATGCACGAACAATTTCATAGGGATGTTGAAGATAAGACAGGCAAAGAAAACAGATGATTAAAAGTGATTTAAAACCGGAAACGGAGACTCTAATCTGTGCTGCCCAAGAGCAAGCATTAAGAGCGAATTACATCAAATACAGAATGGACAATACATCAGAAAGTGATGAGTGCAGAATTTGTGAACAAAATAGTGAAACCGTGTGGCATATTACCAGTCAATGTACGCCACTATCCCAGAAAGAATATAAGAGACATCATGACAATGTAGTAAGGATTGTCCATTGGACACTTTGCAACAAGTATGGACTTGATGGAGTAAAAGAGTGGT
>NC_142939.1:45403049-45423049 GCF_046866305.1 Octopus bimaculoides
GATAACATTACTCCCAGCATTTGATTGATACTTTATTTAATCGACCCTGAAAAGATGAAAGGCTAAGATGACCTTGGCGGGATTTTAATAAAGATGATAATGCTTTCTTTGTAACAATAATGATGACGATATCTATTAATCGCAAACGTTTTTCTAAGAGATCGAAAACAGTGGGTTCAGCTTAGGTTCAAGTCCAGATGGTATTTTTTTTCTTCGTGTTCTTTCGTTCGGGTTCACCTGAGGTCGTTCTTATATTTTGCTGCAGTACAAAGAGATCCGTTTGAAAATACAGGAACGTGCAAGACAATGTCCTTCTGCTCCTAGTTTGTGAATGTCTTATCTTCAAATAGCAGGGTTAGTGAAATGAATACCTGTAATATTCTGGAATCATTTAAAATAACTCTATCCTGTCTCTATATAAATTGGTTGTGTGTTTGTTATTCAGTTTTGATTGATTGTTAATTATTTCAGTAACAAAGCCCTCAGGTCGGTTTCATTGTCTCCGTAGTCAGTCCCCGAATGTTTGCGCCCTTTGTTCAGTCTAGGACGACCTACAAGGATTACAGGGCGCTACACCTCATTCTTCAGCTAATTATCTAAAAATAGAAATGCCTGCCTCATACAGGATTACCCTAATCTTGTATCACGTCTTGATTAGTTTAGAGTTAATTCTCTCATTAAGGGTCCCTGTGATTATTTACCTAGCAAATGACACTACACCTTTGTCGTAGAGAACAGCAAGAGAACAGCAAGTACCCAGGTGTCTGTCGAGTGCGTTCACCTCCCTTCCTCTCTCCCTTGTTCCTTACAACAAAGGAAAGTAAATTCAGGTTTCTAATTTTACATGTCTGACTTCCTTGTTCTTTTGGTAGGGTATTTAACTTTCTTCGCCCCGTTAACAGACTTTTCTTATAAAAAGATTTTTTTTTACACCGATTGGGATAAATTTGATAGGTTTTTTTTTTTCTACTAGTGTAAGCTCAGATCCAATATTGGAAAAGTTGCTGGTAAGCTAAGTCTGCGATCCTGGTTAAATGTGGATTATGTTATACTTACCCTTGAGAAAGGCATGAAAACAACATAATCTCATTATTACACCCTGTGTGCGCGCGCGTACTTGCTTTTGTACCCAAACAGTTCAGTGCAAAAAAAAACTCACCCACATATCTATTGGAGAGGGCGAAGGTGACTGATTGTTCCTAGGAAACTGGTCCTCGAAAGGGACTTACTAGCCAAATCTCTTCTGCTATTCGAACTCGCGCACTAAACGGTGTCAGCTAATTTATTCAGGCAACTCGACTGTCAGAAATCAATATTGATCGAAACTTACTCAACCGAGTGTGTGTGTGTGTGTGTGTGGCTGTTTAAAAGTGGCCAGGTGAGGCAGGGTTGATTTTTTTTTTTTCTTTTTTTTTTTGTTTCTTCTATGAACTCTCTTTCCATCACTAATATTATTGGGGATGGCATGAATATCACATAATTACCAAACAGTTTTATTGTCGTCTGCTGCCCCTCTCTCAATAAAGCTGTTTCTGCCTTATTGGACGTTGCGAGTAAGATGTGTTGAACGTCTCTCTCTCTCTCTCTCTCTCTCTCTCTCTCTCTCTCACGCACACACAAAAGAGAGAGAGGGGGGACGTTATTATTACGTGCCATTTCGGCATCAGTTTACTCTCGTATTCAATGGATGTTACTGTCGTTTGTTTTCACCCCTGACTACAATTACTGTGTCACACTTAATGTCTGTTGGGGGGAAAACTCCAAAGACTAAGGCTTCGTAGACGCGATGTTGCTAAAATTAGCTACCACGAAAAGTTGGCCAAACTCGTGTCTTGGAACTTGTCACTTCACACCTCCGTCCCCGTCTTCTTGGCTACCGCCTCCACTGCTACCTGACTAGACGAAGGGAGTGACGGAGAAGCCAGTGCCCCACCCCCCCCACCCCCACGCACACTCACACATAATGCTGTGAATAAATTAACTAGTTTACCACCATTCTGTTTATAAATATGTACTAATTATTATAATTAGTACAAGCTGTTGCAGTCTGTAACTTATCTATCTATCTATCTATCTATCTATCTATCTATCTAATAAGAAAAAGCAAAATCTGGGAGAACCCAAATCTTTTTGGTGAAGTAGATAAATCCCGTTTCCGACAGGAATTCGAAAGTGGCGAAAACATGAATGTTTGGTCTACTAAGAGCCATTATTTTAATGTATGTTGTGTGTGTGTGTGTGTATGTATTTATGTATGTGTGTCAATATGTGTTTATATATGTGTGTCTGTTTATATATATGTAAGCACACCCATACACCCAGTCTGAACCTTTCCCCATCCCTATTATTTTATCGTTTCTCAGTGTATTGATAAAACCAACAAAATATTTGTTGTTATTTCTCTTTATCCAAGTTGTCGATGGCGGCGGTGGTGTCGGGGAGGCTATTCTTAACAATTTCCTGTGTCAGCTTGTTTGATTGTCATGATATATTATAGTAAAGAGATAACACTTAACCAATGCAGCAAGCACCCACACACCCCACCTCACTACTTCACTACATCTGACCCCACACCACAACACTATGCCTTCTATCAGTACTGCCCTATATCCCCTACAATACAGTACTACACATCTAACCACAACCTACTCCACCATGCTACACCACTTCCCATCACACTAGACCAAACCACAGTTTCTTTACCCTACACCATACACCACCCCCACAATGCTACACTTACCCCACCACTCTACACTAGACCCCAGTCCAATTCTTCCAAATTTTTCTTTTGTATTTTTGTTAGTTACCAAAGATGTTTTTTTTTTACTTGCTCATTTATTCTTAAATTTTCAATGGTGGAGACAGTTTTAAACATCTGAGTTGTAAATTTCTTCTTCATATTTTGACTTTAAAATGTTTAACTGCACGTGACTCCCCTGTCTCCTCATATACTTCAATGTCATTGGTTCAGTATCAGCTGGTATTAGTCTTGTTTGTATCAACAGCCCTTAAAGTGTGACCTAACTATATTGCACAAGTCTTTGCAAACAATTAAACATACAAATATTTATTTTATTACAAATGTTTCTGTTGGTAAATATTCAATGCCAGTATTATCTCTCTATCTCTGTTGGCTCTTTTTAAAATCTTAAATATTTGGCAATTTAAAAAATTTCTTTTTTTCCTTTTTATCCTCAGATTACGCAATAAGAATGGGGGAAATGCAGTTTTCCATTTCCAATATCCACTATGAACCACTGAAGTGGACAGGTAGTCCAAACCAGAACTCTCCTCATCTGACAATGCAGCCCTCTTATCTCAACTGGGAACCTTACCCAACTACACAGGAAAGGGCCACATCTTACGAGAAACGGTATAACACTCTGGAGAGTGTTCTCTTGGGCCAAGTTCCTGCCAGTTATTCCCATTTAACTACCTCACCTCACCTATCCTCATCACCATCAAATTCTTCATCTTGCTCTACATCACCCTCGCCAACAGCATTTTCAGATCGTTCTTTCTCAGCCAGTCCTTCTTGTTACTCTACTGGTCAATCATTTTATCATAAATCTGATGTTTCTCGCTCTTCAGCATCAAGTCCATCAGGTTACCAATCGGAACCAATGGATTTATCTTGTAAAGGCTTTTCTTCATCTGCATCTTCAATTTGTTCGACAGGAAGTAGGAAATCTATTTGTAGTGACAGCTCTGGCTATGGAGGAGAGGAACACCAACTCGAAGATGGTACATTTCCATTAACATATCAATATACACATGACAATGGTAGAACAACGGATCCTTCACTCCTTTCCTCCTGTGGTACCACATACATGTCAGTGGATCAGCAGGCCATGCAAATGGCAAATTCTTCAATAAATCAACCTCTAAGAAGCAGACATTCTCCAATCCAGTTTCTCAGTGATACTTCAATTCAACAGCGACAATCTCCTATCGAAAATCACTTATCAACAGTCCCCCCATTACATCAACAGCAGCAGCAGCAGCAACATCAACTATTAGATGTACCACACCATAGTTCACAACAACAGTCTTCAAGTGTCCAGAGCAGTGACATGTCTATGGAAATTCAACACAGCCTTGCTATGCAGGGTCACTCTTCACATAAGAAAGACTCATGTAATAACTCACCAAGCAGACACTGCATCTCTCCGAGATTAGTATTACATCATAATTCATTGACTGGCCACCAAGATGAGCATCGGTCACCTTGGCAATCTACTTCCCAGCCTCAGCTATCTCAGCAGTCTCTGCAGAATAGCGATTCTTATCAAGCTGGTATTGATAGCCGTCCATCTCCACCGCTCCAGAACCAATCTTCAACCCAATCAAAAAATGGACATTCACTCTTGCGAGATCTTCTCAGTTGTGGTCGAAATGATTCCAAACAAAATAAAATGTCATTATCGTCCTCATCAGACTTTTCTTCCATTTCTTCATCAAATTCTTCCTCAAATGATGATACTTTGCCACAAGAAAAAGAAACTAAAATAGAATATGATGGTTCGAAAGATTACTTATTGTCTAGCACAGCTCGTGTCACCCTGGCCAAAAAAAATCTTCTGCCAATCAGCGCCCGTGTCACTGAATGGCTTTACAAAATGGTCAAGTTTGCTAAAGAAATTCCTCAATTTATGAAGCTTCCCAACAACGACCGCCTAACGCTCATCTTGAACTCATGGACTCGTATGCTGTTAATGCATATGGCTGAGAATAACTTCCAGTTTGCTGTTACGCCTCTTCCATCATCTCCAGCCCATGACCACGAGGTTCCAGCGTCTGATGAACCAACCATGAAGTCTGTTGAAAGCATACAGAGCATCATACGCAAATGCCAGTGTATGAACTTGGATAGTTCTGAATACAAATACTTAAGGATGTTGGTGCTTTTCAATGCTGGTTAGTACCATTTACTTTTAAATGACTGTGTGCATGTACACGTGGGTGCATCTACACTTGAATGCATGTGTTAGTCTATGGATGCATGTTTGTGTTCTCAGGCAATGCTCTCAATGAGAAACAAACTAGGCTGTATCTGTATATATGCTCTCTTGATGATTTGTTAATGTGTGCCATTTAGGGTGTTTTTTTACTACAGCCCCAGACCAACAAATGCCATGTAAGGGAATTTGATAGATGGAAACTGCATGAAGCCAGCTGAAAGCATGCTAGTGTACAAAGCAACATGCTGTTTTCCATTATTTAGTGGTGCTGCTGCTAAAAAGCATTCAGTACATCATGTAAGTAGCTGGTAATAACAAATAAAATTGAGTAGTGACGATCTGATACGAGAGGAGCCTTTACTCTTGAAAACAGCAAGACAGCCTTTACAGTGATGGGCACTCTCTTTAATGGTTAGTGTTAGAAAGGGGAGGAACCATGTCAAAACTGAGACACTGGAGCAAAACGTCCTCTAAGCTGTTGGCTCCTATTGAAATGTTCAATGGTCATTATAACTTCTTACTCTGTGCTTTTAGGTATGTGCAGTATAAAGAGAATCTTTACTTCAAGACAAGTATCAGTTGGCAACAGAAAAAGCATTTGACAATAAAGTCCAGCTTCTAATAACTCCAGTCTGAACAATTCTAATCTAGAAAAACAAATGTTAAATCCACAATATATGTATGTAAGTGTGAATGTTCATATTTATATTCATATATATATATATATATATATATTTATACTTGAATATATATCATCATTTAACATCTGCTTTCCATGCTCGCATGGGTTATATATATATATAACTACATGGTTCTGGCTTCAGTCTCACTGCAAGGCACCTTGGGCAAGAGTCTTCTTCTATAGACTCAGGCTGCCCAAAGCTTTGTGAGAAGATTTGGTAAACAGAAACTGAAACTCGTCATATATATGTGTGTGTGTGTATATATATATATATATATATATGCATGTATATTTATTTATATGCATGTCTGTGTGTGTGTGTGTGTGTGTGTGAGTACATGACTGTTACAGAACAGATGGTGGAGGTCTCTCTGGTAAGAATATAATTAAAAATGTCTCAATGCTTAGATGTATGTTGCTTTGCAGATATCCTTTTATTGCGAGAAAATGTTGCTCACAACTAACTTAAACTCAGTGCATAATTGTAGATCGCCATTTATATTCATCTTGCCCCTTTTGCCCATACTGTAATGTCCTAAAGCACTCCTGGTGTTGTGATCACATATGCATTGAAATTTCCAAGGAGCAACATTTTATATGCTCAGGGAATAGATGTTGTACACTCTTATAAATCATGGTAAAACATCATGTGATTGATTCCTGACTGCTATCCCTAGTAGGACCATGTACTGAAATGCCAGTCATGCATTGTCCCCATGATAGCGGAATCCTCAGGTGCATAATTTACAGGGAACTGACCAGAAGGAAAAGATAACATCGTAAACCAAGAAGTGATTTAAAGATGTTAGAAAAGACAATTTTAAAGCTTCTATCTTAGATTTGGATAACATGACTGAAAGCTATGCATCACAGGGAAAAGGTTGTGGAAGTCTTACTTAAAGATCTTCTTCAAGACCTGTAAATGCCATGTGGCATGCTTGCATGTTGCCTAGACTTGGTTTGATGTGAAATAATGATGCAAAGGACTGCAAAAGTCAACAGAACTGAAACTGATAGATGTGATGTCTATGAGTGAATGCTTCAATGCAGCACACGGCTCTGTTCATTCACTCCACAAGCAAGACTCAAGTGCAGTACCTGCAGAACTCTCCAGCTGGAATTGAAGTGCAATGTGTGTGTGTGGGCGATTTCTTCTCAAGAGCTGGATTAGTCACACATAAATTCACATGAGCTAGGAAGAGATAAACCAACTTGCAAGATGGTTTTGCTGCCACATCCTCTTTGACAACATTTGTAATGAATGTAGCTTAATTTGTAAGTCAGCTAGTGACCTAACCATGAGATCACAACTCAACTGGTGACATCAGGAAACAGATAATTCAAGGGTTATATCTGTGAATGTTCTTGCTGGGTTGAAGAGCCACCTACATTCACATGGATGTGTGAAAGCATGGTGCTCTTCTGATAAGGAGTAATTGGGATGTAGTTACATATATATGTGTGTGTGTGTGTGTGTGTGTGTGTGTGTGTGCATATATATATATATATATATATGTATATAGTTGTATATAGTTGTGTGTGTGTATACATATATGTATATATATATATATATGTGTGTGCATGTATGTATTCTTATATCCATATCTGTACATACACAAAAGCACATTAATATTCAAGGGGCTTCTTTCAGTTTCCCTCTACCAATCCACTCACAAGGCTTTGTTTGGCCTGAGGCTATAATGCAAGATACTACCCGAAGATTGGGAAGCAAACTTCTTATCACTCTGCCATGCCTGTGCCTGTAGCAAAGTGTGTGTGTCTGAGAGAGAGAGCAGGCCTTTTGGATTACCGATGAATCCAGTTCTGACACCAGTGTATACCGTTGTAAAATCAGATAGTGATTGTGTTGATTATTAGCAAACATTTCTAAAATACTAAGTTTCTCTGATCTGTGAATTGATTGAGTGAATGGTTTTTACTGTACCTACCAAGTTCATTGCTTTCTTTCATATGTGTGATGTCTGGTGTTTCTGTGTATTAGCCATGATTCTACCACTTTTCCATATTGTATTATTAATATTCTGTTGTTTTGTCACCTTTCAGGTTATGTTGGATTAGAGATGGCTTCCATTGTCGATAGCATGAACAGCTGTATTCAACAAAGACTCCAGCAACATATCAACACCAAACACCCACGGGACCACATCAGATTTTCACGGGTTCTTATGAGTCTCCCTTCTTTGTATGGCATCAATTGTAAAATGGTAGACAATTTGTTTTGCCGTTATATTCATGGCAAAACTGATGTGGAAGTCTTACTGAAAGATCTTCTTCAAGACCTGTGAATTCACTGTAGCATGCTTGCGTGCTGCCTAGAAGTTGGATTGATGTGAAACAACCATGCAAAGGACTGCAGAAGTCAACAGAACTGAAACTAATTCCATCAAAGAAAGACATTATGAAAGCTATCAAGAGTATACTGCTGATATTGCTGTTAGTGCCATCTATCTGGGTTGATTGTTGGCAAAGAAACGGAGAAGAAATGTTGGAGGAAAAAGAAGCTTTCATATCATTGAGAAAGCAGGAAATTCGGATAGTAAATGTGCTGATTCTAAGAACTTACATTTCTTTTGGTTAACATTGGCAGGAAAATTCCCTCTGTTACTGCAATGGTTGACATTCAGAGAAAGATGTGCAAAGCAATATGGAGAGAGGAGAGCACCATTGTGCATTTGAAGTAGCACAAGTGTGTGCTTGAGAGCTAACACAGCGCCGTGATACAGATTGTGCAGGTATTAGACAGTAAAATGTCTAAATAGAAACTAATTTATAAAAGATTGTGGAACAAATATATAAATGGACTGACTTGTGATTCCATTGGCAAATAGAACGACTGTGGTAACAGATGGGCCAAAATGAAGTTAGAACCAAACTTGGGATTATAGACTTGCAGACTCAAAAGTGACTATAATGAATCCCATCCCTTGTTCATGTTTTTCAATGTGTTGCCATATGTGCACTATAAACTGCAATTTATGTATTTTGTGTGTATATATGTATGTGTGAGTGAGTGTATGTATGTATATATATATATATATGTATGTGTATGTATGTATATATATATGTATGTGTATGTATATATATATATATATATATTGTGTATATGCATGTGGCTATGTAATTGTGAAAGAAAAAGCCTGTATGCAAATTTCATTGTGAAGGATCAACAAAACCAGAAGTTGAGATGGAACAATAAAACACAATGAGTGTTAAAGCATCTAAAGACCTAAATTTTATTTGGTAGGGGTCCAAAATAATAAGTCCCATACACACACACACACAAACCTCTTTCTTTGTAATTATACTGTTGAAGGGAGACACTTGGAGAATGGTTAAAATAACTTTTAATATTACTATTTATTTTTTCTATTTATAGTAGAATTTGCACACGCACACACGCACACACGCACACGCACACACGCACACACACACACGCACACACACACACACACGCACACACACACACACACACACACACACACTCTCTCTCTCTCACATTCACGCACACAATTATTATGAGGTCACTATATGCAAACATTGACAGTTATAAAATTCTGTGAGGGAATTTCAATTTAAGAAATTCTTGGACTTCATGGTCTTTTATGCTACATGCACAAGTGACTGTTGTGATTTGCTGTATCTTCATATCTGAGGAACCACATCTACCTTTGGTTTTGGTTGTGACAATATCCTGTATTTTGGAGTTGTGACCACCACAGGAAAAGAAAAGCTACACAACCAAGCTTCATACGTAATATACTATATATATATATATGTGTGTGTGTATATGTATATATATATGTGCATATACATACACAATTGTACACATGCATACACTTGATATTTTTTTTTATTTTTTTATTTTTTTTTTTTTTAGAAGTTTTAAGAAACTACAATTTTCTGAGCAGAAACCAGAATGCCTTAACATATTTGGTTTTCAGGGATCTTAAAATGTCTTTCTTGTTTTTAAGAAAATAGCTTCTCCAGTGTCGTTGACAGCTGGATTGCTATCAACAGCTGGTTGTATGTTTGTAAAACTATTTGCTTGTGTGGATGACACGGCATATTGTGATAAACCTGTAGTGTCACTTGGAGTGGACCAACTGCTGAACAACGGTGGCCAAACTACTAAGATGACCATATTCAACAAAGGGCAGGAAGATATGTTGAACTCTTAACAAGAATATCTTAATTATTATTTTTTCTTCATTAGGGTTATTTATCATTTTTTGTATATAATAATTGTCTTGTTTGGGTAATTGAATCATTAAACAAATTTCAGTTCCCAGTGAGAAAATGCAAAACATTTCATATAAGTTGCCAGTGCCCTTAGGAAAAGCATGATTGTCATACTCCTGTATCCCTCCCCTATAAGTCTGAGACGTCATGCCTATGTAAGAAGTGATTATTTTATAAATATTCAGGACAGAAACCCAGTGGTACACGTTTTTATTTGAATTATTTAATTGAAATTTTTCCAAGGTGAGACATCTAGGTTGGCCTCATAGCTTTATAGGATGTGAACACTATTTACACAGACTGACTACATGCAACTCATGGTACCACATATGCAGGGAACGTGTACCCCAGTTTAGCCACCTCTATTCATGGCTCCTGAAAGAACCAAAACATTTTCCAGATTGTAAAGGGATGTCATATATATATATATATATATATATATATATGTACACCCACACACACACATACACATATGCAATGTCAATGATAAAATATATAATTAAACATTTCAACTATAATTTGTGTTTGTCTTTTTTATTCCTGTTCAGGAATTAATTTCCTGTGATTCTAATTTTCAGCTGACGCTGGTGTGAAATAATTGAACTATGATCTTTTGGCTGTACCATGTTTAATTTACATCAATGATAAACTCCACTTGATTGTAGGAAGTGGATGGTATTAGATATATCATATTGTCAACAATCCCTCAGTGGTCAAGGAAAATTATTCTTGAAATTTTGTACCCCATATGGCTATTGCTGGCCACTGTGGGTTCCAGAAATTCTATCACAGACCAGAGTAAACACACTGTTGGTTGTTTCCCACAACTTACTACAGGGTGTCCACAAGGTCTGGGTACATGGAGTAAACAATTAAATATAAGAAATAATTATTTCTTAAAGTATGTGTTAATCCTCATGTTCCCAGACTTTGTGGACACCCTGTACATCCAACGTTTATTGTTGAGAAGTTTTTGTGTTGGTTCTTCACTACCAATTATCATAATGATACTACACTTTGCTAAATACGTCTTTGAACCATTTCTTCATACTCGTTGTAAGGAGTATCAATTTATTTGGGTAATTGATGGTTCAATGTTTGCATGATATGGCCAAACTCATTGAAGCTGGCAGTTACATAGTGTCAGTACAAGGGACACACCTCTAGTCTACTTCTGGCTGCATATGATTTTCCTTAGACGTCTTTGGCAATATATTTCCAGCTTATGGATATGTCGTCTTGTCTAAGTTTCAGAGCTATAGAAGAGTGGATACAACAGCTACTTTATATACTATAACTTTGTCTCAAATCACGATCTCCACAGAACTGCCTGCCTTCTCAGGTGATCAAAGGTGGCACTGGAACATTTTATCCAATTTTGGACCTCTTCATCAATATCTGATTGGTGATTACCAAATTACTGAAAGTACTCTATTCTCCACCATCTTTCCATCTACAGTTGTACAAGGTTTTTTTTTTTTTTTAAACAACTTTTGCGAATCTCAAATTGTTCATGGAATATATATTGGTAAATATCTGTTGCCATTCTGCTGTGGCATCATCTGTATTTGAAGTTCAATTACTGATGTAGTCATGGATTTAGTTCTCATACTGTGTTTACTGAGGCTGACCAGCATGCCGTCTGTATGGTTAGAGATCTGGACGCCAACTAGTAGTTTTCCCATGAGTTCGACCACAACTGAATGGAAAATGGATTATACAACTTTTCTTTGCTTCAGTTCTGACTTCACACTGGCTTGTCATAGAAGACTGACACCTAACTTGTGTAGAAGCCACGTGATTACCACAAATAATAGCTAATACATTAGTGCACTTAAAGGCACAGACCAATGTATACAGGTGAGAGCAGTGTTATGGAAATGGATGCTGAGTGTACTGGCAGAAGAAGGTTGTCTCTGGTACACAGAGGAGCTAATGGGGTTAATTCTTGAGATATTGATCTCAGAGACTCATAACATATAAGTTAGACTTGTCTTTGTTGGAGCTTTTCTCATCAGAAAAGAACCAAACTATGTGATGTTCGTGAGGTTTCCATCCTTGTTAAATGACTGCTGGACATAGATCAAACGGCTTTGCAGACATGAATAGGGCTCTCTTCAATACATACGACTTGCACCACAGTTTTGATTGTCCGTTTCGATATCTTTTGGCAATAGCTCTTATTGATTTTCCACGATCATCAACTGTAATGATTTGAGCCCGTTGGATGACCTGCCGTGTCCAAATGTTTGGAATGTCTTATTTTTTTCTCATTGATACAGTCAAAACATTACCACTTCAGGCTTGCAAGTCTATTCGTACTTGGTGTACAAATGATCTGACGACGTTTAGAAGGTTGGTACCTTCTACATCGCTGTGTTCCGCACATGTGACTTCAGTGACTGCATATCTTTTCATTTCTTATGCTAGTATTTTATTTGTCGCGGGGATCTGAAATAAAATCTTTTTAATTGATTTGAAATGTATAGTACATTGTTAGTTAAATGTCCTCTAATACTGCTCGTATCCTGTTTACATACGTGCGCACACACACATAGTTATATAAATGAATGTGTGAGTCTATATATATATATAATATGATATAAAGAAAATCGAGAAAAGCAATTTCTTTCTATACAAAACTATATATATATGCAGGGTACGAGGGGTATTTAAGGACAGTTTTGGTATACAATGAAACAACAATATTTCAGCATAAATAAATATGTATTTGAATAAACATTTGTGCAATTAGTCTTGATAATGATTTTTTTAAGTAAATTATTCTATGAAACCGCATTCTGCTTCAATGCGGGACCGAAACCACTGGCATGCTGACACTACAAGATCCTTATTCATTTCGGACATCACCTGGACAATGGCGGCCTTTAATGAAGCTATTGCATTATGAAGATGACGATTAATCTCCCTTCCAATAGAGTAGTCCATGAGGTTCAAATCTGGCGAGTTTGGAGGCCACATACTGGGTGTTACATAAACGTAAAGATTGTCTGACAACCATTCTTGGGTGAGTAGGGCTTTGTGAGAAGGTACTGAGTCTTGTTGAAACACGCATCGCCTTCCATTGCATACGTCATCAATCCTGGGCTTGATAACAGTTTCCAGTACCTCAATGTATCCAGCAGCATTAATTCTAAGACCCCTGTGAGATAAAGTGGGGAGACGTCACATGACCTTCGCTACTCATCAATCCTAAAACCATCACAGTTACTGGACATTTCGTGTGCATCCCTCTGGGTACTTCAGAAGGATCTGCACGTAACCACCTGTCATTTCTTCTGTTAGATTTTTGAACCTGATCAAAGTTTTATTCGTCAGGGAAAAACCAAAGTGTGCCTTGTTCATGAAGGTTTTTCAGTTTGTTAAGTAACCGTTTTGAACAGATGAGACGGATTTTCTGTGTCTTTGCAGACACGAAATGGCCTTTCCCCATTACTTAGGACTTATATTGAATGTCACAATGTACCACAGTTCTGGCAGCTCACTTTAACACCCGAAGTTCTTTAACAATGGGCCTCATTGATCTTCTGGGGTTTTCATCGATAATGTTTTGAACTTGTATAAATTCCGGCGTCCTTTTAGTGTCTGAGCGTTATGAATGTTTTTTTTTCTCTCTCTTTGATACAGGTGAAACATTACCATCACATGCCTTCAATTCCAACTGAAGTTTCTGTACAAATGATCCGTCAACGTTTAGAAAGTTGCTAATTTCTTAATCACTGTGATTCGCATGTATAGCAACTATGACTGCAATCCTTTTCATTTCTTGAGTTAGCATGATATCTTGAAAGGGTTATCGGAAAAAAAAAAAATCCAAGGTTCGAAAACCGAATTTCTACTAGAATGAAAATCCAGATTTTATGAAATCCAAATTTTTGGAATCCATCTTTTCGAAAAACCAAAATTTGTGAGGCCAAGATTTTTATTTTGCATAGTTTACTCTTTTATCGAATCGTAATTTTTCCTCCGACTTTGTCCTTGGGTTTATCTCATATATATATATATATATATATTTCATCTATTACGCAGTTTTCTATTCACGCCCCTCTCTAAACCTCCACCAGATTTACATCTCACACAGTTCTACCAACCTCAGATAAACAATTGTCCTCCATATATAAAATTTATTTTGTATATATATATTTCTCACCTGTTTACTAATTAAAACAGAAGTAAATATAATATATACTCCTTTACTCAATAACTGCTAATTAATTAGTAGGTAGTAAACACCCTTTCACCTCTCTCCTTGTTTTAGTTTGATGACAATACTTACATTTATATTTCCAATTATATTTTGAATTCCAGTTTACATTTTTCACGTGTTTTTAAAAATACAATTTTATTATCTTAGTATTCATCTGCTGGCCTTGTGCCT
The DNA here is from genome assembly GCF_046866305.1 of Octopus bimaculoides. Taxonomy (NCBI): domain Eukaryota; kingdom Metazoa; phylum Mollusca; class Cephalopoda; order Octopoda; family Octopodidae; genus Octopus; species Octopus bimaculoides. The sequence continues at coordinate 45,417,352 of NC_142939.1, forward strand.
TAATAAAAAAAAATCATTATTTTCGAGACGCATTAAGCAACTTTAGGCAGTACAGTGATTAGGAATCATTAGTTTAAACCAATCAAAATGGCTCATAAGATTATTTTCAATTTAAAAATGCCAAGTCTCCTATTTACTTAATCTGTTTTAGCTTTAAAAACAAGTAGAGATAACGTTACCTTGAAAATTAGTTTCTGTATTTTAATAACTACTTGTTGAATTCTGTTTGTTTGATAAATTATTATCGTCATTATTATTATAATTATTATTATTATTATCAAGAAATGCTTTATCAACATTGTGCTATCTCTGACGTCATACATTGATAAGTTAACCTTCACCGATTTTCAGTAGTGTTACGGTTGGGACATAAATGATGGCGATACTAAGAAATATTACATTTATCAAAGGTTGTGGATGGTTTGCCTCCAGCAGAGTTACGAACAAAAAGAAATCTTGTATTTATTTATGTCCCTTCGTGCTCCGAGTTCAAATCCCACCGTGGGTCATCTTTGCTTTCCACTCTTCGGGTGTCGATGTGATCGACTTACCTTTTCCTTAAAATTAGTCATGTGCTTAAATTAGAAACATAAGGTGGTGGACTGGTCGAATTATTGGAACAGCGGATGTGATATTTTGCGATATTTGTTTCGGCTCATTACTTTCTGAGTTCAAATCTCACCGAGGTTAACTTTGCCTTTCATTTGTCCGGGGTCGATAAAATAGGTAATCAGCGAAATATTGGGGTCAATGACATCGATTAAACCTCCTCCCAACAAAATTACTGACCTTGAACTTATTTAAAATGCAATTGTTGTGGCTCTTTACGTTGATTTAATTAGTCTTTAATCCTTTTGGAATTGATAAAATAAAATACCAATCAAATATATGGATCGATGGTATCGACTTATCTTTTCCGCTTTAGTTACCGACTTCCATATCATATATATTTTTAGTCACCATCTTCAAGGGTCTTGAATCAAGTTGCTATATATGTTTAGTCACCGACTTCTATATCCTATATATATGCCTTTAGCCACCGACATATCTATGTCTTTAATTACCGACTTCTTTATGATATATATGTCTTTAGTCACTGACTTCTATATGGTGTATATCTTTAGTCATTGACTTCTATATGTTATATATCTTTTGACACCGACTTCTATATGGTATATATATCTTTAGTTACCGACTTCTTTATCATATATATCTTTAGTCAACGCCACCACCACCACCACCACAGCAACAACAACAACAATAAACATGATGATTCCTTCTACTATCGGTGTAAGGCCTGAAATTATAGATGGGTAGAGTTGATTACATCGATCCCAGTGTTCAACTTATTTTACCGAAACCAAAAGAATGAAAGAATGAAACAACCAGTATTGCATAGGTCTGGTTTGTGCCTCGTTTGGGGCACAAACTCGAAAAGAAAATTTTCATTTTGCTTCGGAAAAAATAATTAAAAACAAGCATGAAGGATGAAGTGAGAGGTACTCTGTTAGTGAGTTGCAATACACACCAGTCCTCTGTCTTCAACCCTCTAATGGAAGGGGAGAGGGGAGGTGAACACTTATCAAATCTTGTGGACCACTATGGCGCCTAACAGCAACAGCAACAATAACAACACAGAACAGAAATTTAATTCCACTAAGAAGTTGACTTCTCTCACTCACCTTCATGAGGGTGACAATACCACAAACATCAACCAACAGCGACAACAATGCGACCACGAACACGACTACCACCAACCTCATCACCACCAACACTGCAACAACAAGGTAAAAGAAAAAAGCAAAAACAACAGTAGCCTTAGCAACAGAAACAGCAACAGTATTTCCAACAGGAATAGCAATAACAACAATAACAACAATACATTTGCTGCAACGGCTGTTAAAGGCAGTGAAATATATAGAATAGATATCCTTCTAAAAGACATATGTCTGGCCCAAACTAATCAAGCTTGGAAAATCACGGGGTAGCACAGACCCCCGACTGAGCTGTGAGCAAAAATGAACAAAAAAACTGTAATATATAAATGGGTTTCTATTAACACAAAACGGTCGCAGACAGCTGGTCAGGCAGACGTGATGGGAGCGTTGAAAAAATTATGCCTGACATTCAGTTCTCAGGCCAATTCTGTGATCTGAGGAGAACATCTATCTCGCAGTCTCGGAGGATACCGAGACTTGTCCTTTCGTCTTTCCTCTTCTTTTACTGATGCCAAGAATAAATGAGAATATATAGATGAAATTCAGGAGAATCTGTGAAGTTGATTTGACATCAATAAATTCTAGGAATTCCAAGTCTTTAAGGAGTGACCCAATAATGAGGGTTTCAGAATATTTCAAGGAAACAAAGTTTATGGTTTAGCCAATTCTCACATTTTTTCATGCAACAAAATTCTTTGGAAATTATTTTGAATTTTGAACAATTAACATTTTATTTAGTTACTAATATTTTCTGTCTCAACGAGAATTTCTACAATGAACCAACCCTGAAGAAGAGGTCAAACTTCATTGAATAGGATATTTTATTTTTGTTAGATTGTGAAGGACAAATAAATCAAATTTATACATAATTGACCTTAATTTTCTCGGAAAACAAAGCAAAGATACAGTTCGAGGCTTGCATAAATGGCAGCACTCAAAATGTCACGTTTGGTTTATCTAAACTAAATCACATCCATATTATCTTGATTACTAGTTCACGAGCGACCCCTTTAGTCGCTCTTGGAGAAATATTTAATTATATTTTAACCAATACACAATAGTCAATATTGAAGAAATTATTTCTGCGAAAATATAAATAACTTGTTAAAGAAACTCCCTATTCAGTATTCTACCTTACAGTGTGTAGTCTGGTCCAGTTACAAAACTGGATTAATTTCAACTTTTACTGAATTGTGGTTTAATATATCTTACACCAATCCAACTCACTCACAGCGGCATCTCTATCATAATTAATCATAGCCAACTTTACTTCCTTATGGTATCTATTTATGCATCAGGGGACTGATACATTGACGCTTAAGTGTCTTCAACTTGCTCATACTAGTGATGTGAAATGACTTATCACTGCATCGTCTGAAAGTCGGATTCTCTTACGGTTGTGCCAACCACGACATTAATAAGACAATAATCAACCTATAATTATACTTAATGTGACAATACTTAACTATTAATTAACTTCACCATAATTGATTATACTTAACCTAGAAACTCAACGAATCTGTCATCCCTATCACAGTAACTGCAGCGGATAATACAGCAACTGTTGCACCCATAACATCATTTTGTTCCAGTTTATAATGTGATTAAACCGTTAAGCGACTTTCACATGATTCTGGCACCCTTTAATCTTCTTACACCTTTATTTTTCAGTCTGTTGCAAATGCCCTTATTTTTTCACAAACAGCCTTCTTTCTGTCATTTCACTCCTTTGTAGTCATTAATATAACTCAGTTACTACAAGCTTAATAGAAGTTAATCTTCATAGGTTTAGGGGTCATTTTCCTAACTGGCCTGTTTTTGTATTAACAAAGAAGTTTGTCTGTTCGTTCATTTATTTATTTAAGACTCAATCAAATAATGGATTGTTGCTTGGTTAACACACTCCCACCAAAGTTACTTCTGGAGTTGAGTCTGTGTGTGTGCATGCATGTGTGTGTACGTGTGGGTATGTGTGTACGCGTGAAGTTGTGTGGGGGGTTGTGTCTGTGGTCCATTACTCCGATAATTCTGCGTTTTTACAGTTACACTTTTTCTATGACAGTAGATAATTTTTATTATTCCACAACGTATTTGTAGTGGCTTCATGCAGGCATATCGTGGATTCGATCTTCGATTGCCAAATTTCACTTAACACTTCAACAGCGCTTTTCTCACGGTAAAATAATAGTTTTTCTGTGAATGACAGCAATTATACATTTCCAAGTTGAGAGCGTGCTGGTGTAGCCAGTCTAATCAGAAAGGAAAAGTAATAAGCAGAAAAAGGAAGAAAAGAAAAAAGAAAAATGGAAAGAAAAAAAACACCAGCGGGTCGAACACGAACCCGAAAATATAATCACAGAAATTTTTATACAATTTCATAATACCATTCAATTTCAATTTTCCGATTTCATATTCCGATTTCCATTAAGTCGTAATTCCCAAACCTAAATGTTTTCTATTGTGTTGTATTGTGCCCTCTCTGTATGTCATTCATTGAGAAATAAAGAAAGAAGTTACTGAGAGCGACCATCAGTGAGTGTGAACGTTATTATTGCACATTCTTCATTTCATTCCAAAATATTAAACACTTCATTCATATATTTATATACATATATTCTACATTTATATATTACCGTTAATAAATTAGCTTTCATAGAGTTCATCTTTAAAATGCCACGACGAGTCAAAGTACTTTCTCGCCAACCTCCGGAAACCTCTCTCGCCAACCTCCAACAGCCACTTCCTCCTCCAGCTGACAGTTTTTTGTACTTTACCGCGACGGAAAATACACTGTTTGTGGCAGTTAGAACATCTTTACCCCAGGAATTACCGGGTATACCAGCTAGTACATATATACATACATACATACATACATACATATATATATATATATATATATATATATATATATATATATATATATATATATATATATATATATATATATATATATATATATATATATATATATAAATATATATAATATTATTATAAAATCTGGTAATTAATCATATATTAATTAATATCGATTAATTATCAGGAGGCCAGCACATCTAAAGAATCAAAGAGATTCAGAAATAGTATCTGCAATTTCAGGGGATTAAGGTACATTTAAAAAAAATAACGTTGACCACTAACGTGGACAATTAATGTGCTAGAAATAGATCACATCTTGTGTCTATTAAGACCTAAATTGTTCTCAACATGAAATATAGCAGCATACCAAAACGTGAGCGGGCAAGACATTTAAAATCACCTAAAAAAGCATTCTTAAACAGGAACCGGTTTCGGATTTAACAAATCTTACCATCTGTCCATTCCTCTTCAGCCTGATTTGTAATGTAACCGCAATCATCAGAATCGTATACAGAGTTGCCCACCGCCATGGGTGCGCGTGCATATGGTTCTGCTAATTACAGCTTAATCGTAAAATTCAAAAGTCTTCGTTTTGGCGCGCTAATTCCAGGAATATATCTGCAGAAAATATTTACTGCGTCGTATATATTCAGTATGAGAACATGGGTAATGGGTATGCTATATTTCATGTTGAGAACAATTTAGGTCTTAATAGACACAAGATGTGATCTATTTCTAGCACATTAATTGTCCACGTTAGTGGTCAACGTTATATATATATATATATATATATATATATATATATATATATATATATATATATTAGATTTTTATTAATATGTCACATGCTTTATAAATATTAGCGCTTGAATCTTGTAGATTCTTCAGATATGATTTCATTTCAGAGGATTTGTCTCTTTTTATAGTATTATTGAATGTGTAGGGGTGGAGAGAGATATATAGGATAGTAAAAGAGAGTGAGGAATGGGGAGAAAAGTGAGAGTCTGTGTGTGTGTGTGTGTGTGTGTGTGTGTGTGTGTGTGTGTGTGTGCCTGTGTATCTGAAAGGAGTGTCAATGGGAAAAAGAAGGAAAAGTGAAAGAAGAAAGAAGAAAATTGTGTTTA
>NC_142939.1:45425549-45470549 GCF_046866305.1 Octopus bimaculoides
CCTGGAAATCGCCATATCTATCTATCTATCTATCTATCTATCTATCCATCTATCTACCTATCTATCTATCTATCTATCTATCTATCTATCTATCTATCTATCTTTCTGTCTGTCTATCCATCTATCTATCTGTCTGTTTGTCTGTCTGTCTGTCTGTCTGTATGTCTGTCTGTCTGTCTGTCTGTCTGTCTGTCTGTCTGTTTGTCTGTCTGTCTCTTCTACCTGACTGTCTCCCTCTCTCTGTCTCTCTGTGTGTCACTTTGTCTCTCTCTGTCGCTCTCACTATCGCTCGTTCTCTTTCTTCCCTTCCCTTTCTCTATATAAGAACAAGTAAATTGAAACTCGAAAGATAGTGAAAGTTTCTTTGAAAAATAAAGTTACTCTACAGTAGAGTACGGGGTGCTTCAATTTAAACTTTAATCGCTTCTATATATAACATTATATAAAAACAAAATAGTAATATACACACACACACACGTGTGTGTATGTGTATATATGTATATATATATATATATATATATATATATATATATATATATATATATATATACAATATATCAGTATATGCATATATATGTACATGCATGTACATACCTTCATCCACATGTACATATAGATACATAACTGGGTACATGACGTGGCAAAAGAACATGGACAAAATGATAAACAAGGTACAACAAACAAGCAAGCCACATAGAAACATCTCCTTCATCAGCTGCCACCATTAAAACACCGTATATATATATATATATATATACTAGCAGCTAAGCCCGGTTTCACACGGTCTGTTTGGATGATGTGGCTGTGATCGTTTTCGGTTAGGCATAATCTATTACAGCGTTTCTCAACATTCACATTTCAGATCTCCTGTCTCGATTGGAGCGTCCAGCTGTATGAAAATTTCCTGAACTCACCACCCAGAAAACAGCTTCAGGAGTGGTGAGATCGCGAATACCTCACTTCCTCGAAGACAACAATCTGCTGAACCCCAACCAGCATGGTTTCCGTGATGGCAGGGACTGCCTGTCGCAGTTTCTGCACCATTTTGATGACATCTTAATAGCGTTGGGAGAGGGCTCCAATATGGACGTCATATACCTTGATTTCAGCAAGGCATTTGATAGAGTGGACCACAAAATCCTGCTGAAGAAACTGTCCAACACTGGAGTCCGTGGAAAGCTGTTGCAATGGATAAAGTGTTTCCTGACGAACAGAACCCAACATGTCGTGTTTGAGGGAATACGATCCAGCTCAGCCAAGGTCAGTAGTAGTGTCCCACAAGGTACTGTGTTGGGCCCACTCTTCTTTATTATTTACATCAACGACATAGTAGATGTCATCAAACATTCTACATTGAAAATTTTTTCAGATGATTCCAAACTCCAGAAAGCAATAAACGGCATGTGAAACAGAACATGCCTTCAGTCAGATCTGTTTGCTATTATACAATGGGTGGAAAAAAACAATATGTTTTTAAATGAAAATAAGTTTCATTCGATCCACTGTGGAAAAGAAGAAACTCTGAAATTACCATATGCTCTTCCCTGGGTCGATTCCCTAGTGTCATCCAACAACACCGGAGACCTTGGAGTAATTGTTGATAACAAGTGTACCAATTATTAATGGTATAAATGTAAATTTGTCATCCGGATATAGAAGATGGAGTTTATGAAGCAGTTGTCCATAGTTATCTTTCTTTTCAGTTGATTTTCTAAGTGATATTCACACCAGCAGGACAGTTGACCTCTATGAGGGTACATACTTTTTCTTCTGTCCCAAACAATAACATCTGGCCTGTCATGCTTGTATATTACAATTGTTTTGATGGGTATGTATGTATGTATGTATGTATGTATGCATGCATGTATGTATGTATGTATTATGTATGTATGTATGTAAATTATGGAGCTGATTAACGGAAAAGGACAAATAAATATGGAAAACCTCTCGTTTGCCACAGGGGCCAGAATAAATCTTGTTTCGGTACTTTTACGGTTTAAAAAGCTTTAAATGTTACGACTGCACTGGCTGCATCAGCGCGTACATACATACATATGTGCGCGCGCGTACACACACACATTCGCTGTAGGTGACGGAAAATAACGGATTGATACATTTAATAGAAAAATTGATTTTAGTCTATGAACCTCTGTGTGTGTGTGTGTGTGTGTGTGTGTCTTTTCGTGCGCGCGTATTATGTGTGAAAATGTGGTGTGTGTATATTTGTATGGGGGTGACAACTGCGTAGCTTCATCAGCAGAAAATATCATCACCTCCTTCCTGTCCTGTCATCGCCACTGTACTTTCGTTGTTACATAACTGTTATCACTGTTATATCGCTACCTCGTTCAAGATGGCGTCTCTCCTCTATTCTGTCCTAACCGCTATATTGCTTTTGTTGCTATATGTCACGGCCGCAATATTTATTTCTTTGTTTCTCACAGGGAGATAAACATGGAGGAAACAAACAAGGACAGACAAAGGTTTTAAGTCGATTACATCGACTCCAGTGCGTAACTGGTACTTATTTAATCGACCCCGAAAGGATGAAAGGCAAAGTCGACCTCGGCGGAATTTGAACTCAGAACGTAACGGCAGACAAAATACCGGTAAGTATTTCGCCCGGCGTGCTAATGATTCTGCCAGCTCGGCCGCAATATTGTCACTCTCCAAGTTGTCATTAATTCTTTGCTCAGTGCTGTTGTAATTAGCTATTTTTATTTATAATTTCCTATGCTACTTCAGCCTATCCCAAATGCCTGCCTCGTTACTTCTCAAGAGGTACCCCTTCATACGTGCACATATTCTTTACTACTCTAGGCACAAGGACCGAAATTTTGGGGGAGAGGGGCAGTCGATTAGATCGACTCCAGTATGCAACTGGTACTTAAATTATCGACCCCGAAAGGATGAAAGGCAAAGTCGACTTCGGCGGAATTTGAACTCAAAGCATAAAGACAGACGAAATACCGCTAAGCATTTCGCTCGGCTTGGTAACGATTCAGCCAGCTCACCGCCTTCAATATGTGCACATACGTGCTTCATACGTGCACATAGGCGCAAACATGCACACGCGCGTGCACACACGCATACACAAGACCTCACACATATCTATCTATCTATCTATCTATCTATCTATCTATCTATCTATCTATCTATCTATGTCTAGAAATATATATAAATTAACCCCATTTATGTATCTACTACTTAGGTTACATACATACATACATGCATACATGCATGTACGTATGTATACGTATAAGTGCGTGTGTGTATATCTATGCTTCCATCTTTATCTTTGTTGCCATTCACCCCCTATCCCTACACCACCCAGTTCCAAATACATAAGCCGTTAATTCTTCCTCCTACGCAAAAAGAAAAAAAATAACAGATATAATCACACCCACCGGCATTCCTCCTCCAGTTTCAGATGTTTCTTCCTTCATATACACACAAAAATATACTTTCTCATGGCTAATTTCTAGTGTTGTCTGAGCCCTTTCACCTACCCTATTTGTTCTAGTTTACAATCCTTTCTAAATACCAGAAAACCAATACTTTCCTAGAATCATCGTCTGCCGCTGTTAATACCAACCTTCAACGCCCTTTCCCTTGTAGACTATTCTGTTGCATTTGTCGACATTTCATGGGGATTTATCTTCTGTTTATGATATATTTGATCTTTCAACTGATCTGTCGTTTGCCCTTGTTTCACATTATAGTCTATTCTGTTTATCAGCCACAAAAGTCACAGATCTTGTTGCTATGCATATTCTGACTCAAGTGCGTCATTCTTTTTGTGCGCCAGCGCTTTAGTTCTCTCCCCTGTTCATATTTTGAATGCTCTTTCGTGCGAGTTGGAACATTTAGAAATAGGTCAAGCACATCTTGAACAATACTGCGTACATTTTATTTCAAATTCAGATATTTGCGCCACGAAACATTCTTTAACACTCCTACCCAATGAGTGGTCTAAATTCTCATAAATTTCCTGTTTTATTTCGTTATTTATATTTTATTTATAAACAAGGAAAGGTCTTATTACATACATTTCGTAAATGTTAAATCTATTCTCCTCTGTCTGTCTGTCTGTCTTTCTCTATCTTTCTAATCTTGGCACAATACTTCTTTTCTCTCCCCCCCCCCTCTCTCGTTCTCTCTCTCAAATGACCTAAAGTTTGTAGAAAATTTAGCAATGTAACGTATGATGGATCGAAGCTATCAGAACGCTTTGTGGTTTATTTGTCTCTCCCTGTAAGCTATTATATGTTTGTTTTTCTTTCTTTCTCGTGATTTTTATTATTGATTTATATAATTGTCTAAAAACATTTCAACAATTACCCTATTTCACCTTTAACCTTTTCCAAGAATTTCGACTATATGGGAACTTGCGATTCTAACAATGTTAACACCTAGCGGACCACCCTTCTCCTCACCCTTCACAGATCAAGATATAGTTGGAAATAAAGAGAGTGTGATTTTTGTGTCCCACATATAATTACCGGTAGTCAGTTTATCTGCTCCTGAAAAAATTTACTAAGAACGTTGAAATTTATTGGACTGAAACTTAGAGACTAGAATTATTTCATTTAGTCAGGATAAACTAAATAATCCATCATTTTTAAATAATGACTTCTCATTCGTCATTAAAATTCTCTGTCTATCTGTCTGTCTCTCTATCTCTCTCCCTCTCTCTCTCTCTCTCTCTCTCTCTATCTATCTATGATACAGATGTCGGTCAGTTACTTAAATTTAGTCGCCCAGTTTCCCCCGGACATAGGCTCTTTTTCATTGGTGGTCCACGACACTTGTGTTTTGGGAGAAGTTGGATGATTGACATCGCTACATCACAAACTGACGGCTTATTTCAGAACTGAACAATTCCAATGTGTTTCTTCATCTAACAATGTTCTTTGTTCTCTCTTAAAATCTAAAGACAGGACAGGAAATTCTTTGAAGGGAATTTCTGGGTTATGTTTACGATTTATACTAGGGATAGCATAGCAACACGTGTAAAAATATTACACGAGAAAAACATTTAATATGGCGTACGCGCACACGCGCGCGCACGTACAGACATTCTGCACAGTTATCTGTCGACCAAATTCCACTCACCGGGTATTGGTTAAACCTGGACCATGTTAAAAAAGGTCATTTTTCGGAAATTACCACGCAGTGGGATCGAACCTGGAATTATGATGGTTGCAAAGTGACTCTGTTAACTTCATAGTCTCCATCTCCATCAAAACTAATAATTACGATCCTGAAAGACTTTATCGTAGAATATGGTGAAAATCCCTAAGTGTCTGTCATTTGGTATCAATTACCGTTTCTATAATAGACATTTATCTTTGCTTTATCCTTAAGAAAGGCATGAATGTCACACACTCTCATTTACTAACCCTTTATTATTCTGAAACTTTGTGCCAAAGTAAGCAATCATTGTTAGCTAAATAAGAAGGTCTACGTGACTGTTGTCCATCATTCTATTTGATGACGTCATCACCTTATATCGCAGACAAGTCCAGTAATACTGCTGTCTCCATTTACCATTATCAATATGTAGTCTTGTCGGGTCGCTTATAAGAACACTACCGTCCCTCACTCACTAACTCAAGTTAGTAGTAGTAGTAGTAGTAGTAGTAGTAGTAGTAGTAGTAGTAGTAGTAGTAATAGTAGTAGTAGTAGTACACTTAAAGATATTTCTGTAAAAAGTAAATCACATCCGTTATTGTCGACATTTTTAGACATTAGTCACATCCTTTCTTCTTAACCAACTCGTCTCCCTCACTCTCTTCCTCCCTGTGCTCCTCTTTCTCTTTTCTCGCCGTCATTTCTCTTTTTGTATCTCCTTCTCTTTCCCTCCACTCCCTCTCTTCTCATCCCATCACCATCGACATTCATTTGTGTTGACCACTTAACAATTTTCTAATAAATAATTTAACTTTCATTTATTTTTGTTCTTCTCAAAGTTGTAGGCTGGTGGTAAGCTATCATCAAGCTGACTCGGCAACACAGGTTCAATACCAATTTGAGACATTTTACATTTACTCCTTGTACAAGTGATTACTGGTCCATAGACAACAGTGTGAGTGAAAATGTGACGTACGAGGGGAATCAAATTTGTTTTGTTTTGTTTTTCGTATCAATAGTAGTTATACCTGGCATTTAGAGTTTAAGCAGCAAACCTCTTTTGAACAAAGATCAAGATACGGTTTCAATCCCTAGTTATAACTATTTTACTTCAGTTGGAGACTTATAAACATCATTCCATCTCATCCCGGTTCTGAGTAAAATATGCGTTTTGGTTTAACATTATCAGCTGACAGAAACTATGTATTGGGTTGTCCGGTTAGTTCGTGCCGATGTTTAAAGGAAAGAAAAGGTCAATAAATACTTGCCATTACATTTTTAATCAAGCAAATATGAACCATTTTGTTGCACAATGCGTCTCCATCTTTCCTTTAACTTGAAAATGCCCTCTTCCCAGAATTGAGGTGGCTTTATGGCAAATAAGTTAAAAAGTAAGCTGCTATAAATCGGCACAAATTTTCCGGACAACCCAATACATAAAGACAACTATGGTAATCATTCATTAGGGTAGTTTCAATAAAGTAGTAAGAGTAGAGAATCGTCTATACATAAATGGGACAAAGGTTTTCTTGGAATATCGAAGATTATCGCTAAGTGATGGGTTCTTGTGGAAGCAGCTGTTAGCTCCTGAAATAATAATAATAATAATATTAATAATAATAATGGTAATAACAATTTATTTCTTTATTGCTCACAGGGGGCTAAACATAGAAGAGACAAACAAGGACAGACAAAGGAATTACGTCGATGACATCGACCCCAGTGCGTAACTGGTACTTATTTAATCGACCCCGAAAGGATGAAAGGCAAAGTCGACCTCGGCGGAATTAAAACTCAGAACGAAATACCGCTAAGCATTTCGCCCAGCATGCTAACGATTCTGCCAGCTCGCCGCCCTAGAATTCTTTGAAGTTCTAGACTTCAAACATTTTCCCTCGCTTCACATTTGTAAATGGATCAGTTGATGATAGAGACAAAAATGATCGTTTGTATACTACTAGAACTGCAGCTTGTTTAGTCGAGAAGCTACCACACTGTGACGTTATTATTTCTCTTTCGACACGTAATACGATACAGTGTAAGAGATACGAGATTGCTCCGGGCCCGCATGAGGCAAGAGACTGAAGCACATACGTCATAGAAACCGGGAAACCGGGCCCATGAGCCTGGCTAGGCTTTAGAAAGGCGAGAGTTTATCGTTTATCGTAATCTGAAATGACAACTCGAATATGAACAAGCATAAACGACATAAAACATTAAAACCATGGCCAAGTCCTCATCAACTTTTTCAAATTTCACTTGTAAAGGTAGTTGAAGGTGGAGAGGGAAGTGTTGCCTTGTAGCAAATTTGTTGAAAGGTGGGTGAATGTTGGAAGAATGGCCAGTGTGAAAGCACCAATTCCGAGCGTGTACTTGTAAAAAAGGAATCAAAGGAGAAGGGCTTTTGCCATGTTGTTCAGGAACCTGTGGCTTTTGTGAGTTTCCCCATGAGGACCTTAAAGCGCCTCTCCTATTGGGAGTTTTAATTTGTTCAATTTTGATTATTATTACATTGTGCACACGCGGAAAACCCATTGTATCGTCCTGTTTTTGCCTTTTATGTTGCTGAGTGCCACTAATGTTTTTGTATGTGAGTCCTTGTGGCTAATAAAAGAATAAATTATAGAAAGAGTGGGAGTAAGAGGAATAGATATCAGGATGGGAGGAAGAGAAGACGAATGCAACCAAATTTGAGGCGAAGAATAAATGTTTATTCAGTCATTGTTCTAGAGGTCAAGAAGGCCACTTGACACAATAGAAAATTTTCAAGGACATTGCTATTTTACTGTCAGTGATATTAGAGCAAGGTTAACTATGTTCTAATTCGTGTCCTCACCAGCGTTTGCTATATGATTCTCTTCGTACAAGTCACAGCTCATATCGCCAAACACTTGACGTCATGCTGCACCTTGTTTAATTGTTGATTCATGGAAGAAAGCGGAGTACGTGCTGAACAGGTCAAACTATTGTTTCATAGGTTGTGTGGATGTGGTGGAGATATAACAGGATAGACTAAAATATGCCACCACCTGTCCACAATTCATCATCCATCTCAGTTGGACAGCATTAGTTTTTATTGCCACAGTTTATCTACAGACCAGAATTTCACATAAAAACGGATTGGTCAAGATGGTCAATCAAGAAATATCTCTGAGCGAGCCGAAGTATATGTGTGTGTATGCATGAGTATGTGAGTGTGTGTGAGAGTGAACCTATGTAAGAATGTGTGTTTTGGGAGCAAGGGTATCTTTAATCTTTTCTTTTACTTGTTTCAGTCATTAGACTGCGACCATGCTGGGGCACCGCCTTGAAGAATTTTTAGTCAAACGAATCAACCTCAGCACTTATTTTTAAGTCTGGTGTTTGTTCTATTGGTCTCTTTTTCTGAACTACTAAGTAACTAAGCCGAACCACCAAGTAACCATCAGCAGTTGTCAAGCGGCGGTGGGACACACACACGCGCACACACACACACACACACACACACATACGATGGGGTTTTTCAGTTCCCGCCTACCAGATCCACTCACAAGGCTTTGGTCGGCCCGAGGCTATAGTTAAAGACATTTGCCCAAGGTGCCACATGCACGCGCGCGTATTTGTAGGAAGGGAACGAAAGAAATTCCTTTCAGTTCACCGTTGTAATCTACAATGAAAAAAAAGGAGCACAACGTTTACAAACTTGAGTCGATAATTGTAGTTTCTTCTTTCCTTAATTTTTGCCAGACGTTTCAACTTCCGTTGGAACGTCTATGGAAAAGACTATGGAGCTCTTCTCCGTTGAAACATCTGGCCATGTCGTTAGAAAGCAACATATGTGTGTGTATATATATATATATACACACGCGCACACAAGATAGTTTAATGGAGGAGCGTCGGAAAAAGTAGTTCTGTTAGTTATGCCCTTAACGTTCCGAGTTCAAATCTGTCTGAGGTCGACTTCGCCTCCGGTTCGATAAAATAAATCCTAGTCAAGTGGTGAGATAAATTTAATCGAGTGTGCCGCCCCCAACATTTCTGGCCTTGGGCCAGTGGGATAATTGTTGTTATTCTAAGTAGTCACCTTTAGTGATGGCAGATAATAAACATTGGTGGTATTTATATTGTGTTTCTTGTAATTGTTTTGTGTTTTCTGGTCGCCGCCTCTTCAAGTCTGCTTCTCATTCATCTATTGTTCAGTGCTAAGAACTGAAGTAACTGTTGAAAACTAAGTTAGACGGACAGCTTTGGTACTCAAAGATCTACAAGAAGCACCTGAAGAGAATCACTAACGATTACATTTGTTGGAGTAGTTAGGTAGAAACACTAAACTGGAGGCTCTCATAGATTTCTATCACTTTCTTTTCAATACACATAGATAATTAGCTGCCCACGCAAATACGCGCGTGTGCACTCACTCATTCACACGCACATACACACAGATACACGACACACACATGCACACACACACACATACGCACACACACACACATACGCACACACACACTTTTTAATGTTTATCTCAAAGAAAATGTTCAAGAAATTGGATTTCTTTCGCAGGATTGTCTGTGTTAAAGCACCATATTGATTACAGAGACTTATGATTATGGTAGGGGTGGTAGTGGCGACGGTGGTATTGTGATTGTGCTATGCTGATGGCTGTATTGGTCGTGTTGGTGGTTGTATTGGTGGTGATGGCCGTACTAGTTGTAGAGTTAGTTGTGGTGGTAGTGTAGGCAATGTGTTAGTTTTAAAGTTTGTCGTTGTGGTGGAGATAGTACTGTTACTGGGGATGTTGGTGGTGATATTGCTGTTGTTAGTGGTGATGTTGGAATTGGTAATGGTGTTGGTGGTGTTGATGGTGATGGAAGTAGTAGTGGTAATGTTAGAAATTGTGGTGGTGGAGTTGTGTTGGTGTTGGCGATAGTAGTGATGTTCTTTGTTGATAGTTGTGGTGGCGTTGGTGGAGGTAAAATTTGTGGTGATATGATTGCTGTTGTTGATGGTAACAGGGATGATGGTAGTGGTGATAGTGATGCAAGTGGGGGTATTGATGGTTTTAGCGATTGTGATGATAGTGGTGAATGAAATTTAATAGTATTTTAGAATGTCTACTGGAATTAAAAATTATTTTTATGCATTTGTGTACATTTAAACTAATCAAATATTATTTTACAGAATAATACAATTAATATTTCTTTGATTAAAACCCTTTCTAACATGGAAGTATCCAAAGAGCATTTAAGGCACATAATACTTTATGAGTACAAAAAAGGAAACTCTGCAGCCGAAGCGACTCGAAACATACACTCAGTTTATGGGAAAGAATGCTTGAATGAAAGAATTTGCAGAAGATGGTTTTCAAAGTTCAGAAGTTGAGATTTCAGCCTTGAAGATGAAGATCGAACAGGACGTCCAGTTGAGTTTGATGAGTTTGATGACCTTGCTCCTTCAGACTAGCATTTGTTTCGTAGTTTACAGAATCATTTGGGGGACATAACTTTCACAATCCAGGAGAAGGTCGAAACTGACATTTCTGAGTTCTTCGCTTTGAAACCAAAGGATTAAAAAGCTTGTTAGTATGGGATTAAAAAGCTTGTAAGTAGATGGAAGGAAGTCATAGATAATCAGGGAAAGTACATTGATGATTAAATTTCAATTAAATATAACATTTGATCACTTGTTTTCTTTATTCAAAATTCGGACAGAACTTATGGGATGACCTGATAGATGTAAAACTGAATAATAATATACAAATAGACACAGATACGCGCAAATATACATGCATAAATACACAGACACGCACTAACATATTTAGCTACGTATTACATATACATAAGATTAAGCACTCACATTTGTGCGTTAAAGAGATATGCACACTAAATGTATGAGTACAAATTGAAATGATTAAAATATGTATGTGCGCATGTGTGTAGAAATAGAGTTAAATCTTAGTTAGGCACACCCACGCACAGTTACACACACACGCACACAGATGCACACGCGCGTGCGCACGTGTGTGTGTGTGTGTGTACATAGAAATATAATCAGATTTTATTAGGAACACACACACATCTGTTCGTTTGTTTTTGTGTGTGTGTGTGTGTGTGAGTGTGTGTGTGTGTGTGTGTGTGTGTGTGTGTGTGTGTGTGTGTGTGTGTGTGTGTGTGTGTGTGTGTGTCTGTTGGTTTGTGGCAACGTATTGCTGAGGTATGTGTATGCAGACAAAAATGGAATAACCAACAATTCACTCGACATATAATCACACTCGTTCTGCTCCTCAAATATTTTGCAATCTTCCAGTTGTCCTTATTTGTCTAGAAATGTGTGTGCGTGTGTGTTTGTGTTTGTGTGAGAAAGAGGAAGCGATAGAATGTGTACGCATATATGCATGTATGTATGAGGGCATGTATGTATTCATGCATGTATTTTTTAAAAATTGTATACTAAATTACTGTTTTTTTTAAATAAAGAAACAAAATTCCATCGCATTTACATTTCAACAACGTTATAGGCTCCATGCTAAACTGCAGAAAAGTTTTGTATATTTTTACTGTTCCACTTACAGATTATATTCGCGAAGTTTATGTTAGCTGATCACTTTCTTTTCCTGGAGATCCTAGCTTTTCCATGTTGTTCTTTAAATTAATTTACAAATATATCTAAATGCACCACTAATTATCCGTATAAATGGGAATTTATAAACAAGAAAGAGAAGCTGCAAGTTTGAAAGCAGTTATCCATAACCTTCAGAATATGCAGTAATAGACACGAGTCCTTAAGAGATTACACATCACCCCCACCCAAGTTTACGAGAAACATATCCTATTATGGTATGCAAAGATTTACTATTTCAAGTATTTATTAAAGTACAAAGTCTTGCAATTCTTGGGTCACGAGGGATGTTATCGGAAAGTAAATACATCTTGAGAAATTAATTTTCACTGTGTATATTTGACTGAGACCTAGGATGATTGTAACCTTAACTTTTTTCTTCTCGACCTCAATGTCTCTTTTATTACCAAATGACGTCTTAAAAGCTTCGGTCCCACATTTTGCAAATAGATAAATAAATGAATAAATAAATAAAATAACTTAATTTCACCTAACTTAAATTAATCCTCCGAAGAGATTTTATATCCATATTTTAATATTCTATCATACCCAGTACCTGTCTGTTTTTAGATATTTGCATAGAATACTAAATATAAATTGCAATATGCTAAATGTTTATGGGAATTACTAAAGAAAGCCAGGGCTTGTATAGTGAAATAATATTTACATTTACATTGTCAGTAAAGGTAAATAAAACAATAACATTTCGATCAAAGATAACATTACAATTAAAATTTTTAAATAAAATACTATCGACCTTTTTACTGATGTTAATGAATCAAACACATTTATCAGGTTTTGATTAACTTCAAATTAAAAATACAAAATATAAAATTACTGAAGATAATCAACAAATTATTATATCTAAAGAAAAATACTTAATTAAAAAAAAAAGATCAATTAATACCTTGTAATGAGATTTTATTGATTTAAAAGTATCAAGTTCGTTATTTGACCTACAGAACCTTGTATCTTCTCCTTTAAATAGTTTATAATCTTTTTCACTGTTTAGTTAACAGTTTCTTAACCTTTTCTTAACCATGTATGAAGAAGAACGCGCAGACAACAGCAGCATTATTTTTTTCCAAAGATGGGGAGTTTTATTTTCTGTTTCAACCATAATTCTTCATAATCATCTTGTCGAAACACCTGAACTTCCAAGTCAATTTATAAATCTATTAATTACAAGCAAATTGTAAATATTATACTGGAAACATCATCAGTCATGTTTTTGTTCACTTGTAACACAATGACCAAATCATTTTCTATTCCCAGCAGTCTTTTTCAAAATGTCGTTAAACTACAAATATTGTATCAGGTTTAAATATTATGTCTAAGAAAAATCACGACCTCTTCTAATACCCAACACATCCATAGCGCCTCCTTGACATTTATTCCCACTTATGAGTACACAGCACCCACAAGTGGGTGACATTGCTTAAGTTAAGAACCATTGCTCAAGAGCAAGACAAAGCAAAGTCCTTACATAGTTATGTTTCTATACTGTTCTACAGCAATAGTTAAAGTCGAAGTCATTTTCTTGAATGTTCTTAGTGTCCTATGTTCTTAGTGTCCATTTGTCACCCCTACCAGCACCACCGAATAGCTTCCCTCCACAACAGTTCTTTCCTAATGACTTTGTTCACTGCCAAAACAACCAGACTCGCACGTCAGGATGTTTTTCTAGGTGAACGGCGGAACACCATCCCTCGAGTGATATTCGAGGAATCGGCGGAGCAACGAGCGTAAGACAATATTCAAGAGTATCTAGCTTGATATGTTTATGTCCCGTGTTCAACCAACATCGGCATCAACACTTTACATCTCTCTAGGGTCTGTTAAATCAAATATCATCCACACTTCCCGAATATACATAACCACCATCACCATTAGAACTGTTTTCCGTCTGTCTGTATGTCTTTCTTTCTACACAAACTCATATATATATATTAGAATGTTCTCTATGTGGCTCGTGTGTTCTCGTCTACGTTTGTTTGCAATGTCCTGTACCCAGATATGCACCTATACATACAGGTGGATGTCGGTATGCACATACCTGTACGTATATATGCATATACTCATTTACTATTTGTTTTTACATGATTGAACGCAGCGTCTCACAAAAATTGTAAGTAGTTTTCGTAAACTTATCCTCCGACGCTACTCTATCTCTTTCTCTTTCCTTTCTCCCCCCACCCCTCGTTCTTCCTCTGTACTACTACGTATCTCGCCTTACCCCTCTTGTTCTTCCTCTGTTACTACTACGTATCTCCTTTTCCCCCTCGTATTTCCTCTCTTTCTCTTTTCCTCTCGTTGCTCACCTATTCTTCTACTTCCTCCCTCTCTTTCTCCCTCTACCACTCTCTCTCTCTTCCCTTTACACCGGCACGGTCACATGCTTCCGGTCAATAATCCTTTCCTTCCTTGGCTTTCGCCAAGCAACGCACGCCACCACTTTGTCTCTCTCGGTTCCGTGCCTCATCGCGTTCATACACACATAATTTTTCTCGTCTGGCCGTAAAGCCCTTTCTGTTTGTTTTCCTGTCTTGTTTTTTGTCCGCCACTACATTCCTCCATGGCTAGATTTAATTTGCGTATACAAATTTAATCTGCGATCCATGGGACGAGCCGTTTTAACGATGCGTCCTGCCCGAAGCTCGTCGAAACGCCGGTGTTAAAACGTGGGTAGCTGATGAAGTAGAATGTTCTCTATGTGGCTCGTGTGTTCTCGTCTACGTTTGTTTGCAATGTCCTGTACCCAGATATGCACCTATACATACAGGTAGATGTCGGTATGCACATACCTGTACGTATATATGCATATACTCATTTACTATTTGTTATATATATATATATATATATATATATATACACACACACACATGTATGTGTGTGTGTGTGAGTGTATGTGTGGGCGTGTGTATGTGCGTGTTGGCGTGTTTTTGTGTGTGCGTATCTGTGTGTGGAGAGACATAAACAATGCTATGTCTTATGAAAACTTTATAAACCCACGCGCAGTCAGAAGGAGAAAGAAAGGGAATGACTGAGAAGAGAGAGTTCCTTCACAAACTGTCTCAATCGCACTCTTTCTCTCTCTCTCGCTCTCTTTCTCTCTCACGCTTTCTTTCTCTCTCTCTCTCTCTCTCTCTCTCTCTCGCTCTCTCACTCTCCGTATGCTATGCTTTCTTTCTTTCTCACACTTCACTCTGGTATTATTTACAAATATATTTATTATATTGTATCTGGCGTTCTTAATGACATTTGGAATTCCTACACACACGCACGCACGCACACACACACACACACCCACGTGTATGTGCATATGTGTGTGTACGTATATATATATATATATATATATATATATATATATATATATATATACACATATACACATATGTATATATATATGTGTGTGTATATATATATGTGTGTGTGTATATATATATATATATATATATATATATATATATATATGTATATATGAGACATATATACACATATATGTCTGTGTATATATACGTGTATGTGAATATATGCACGTGTGTGTGTATATATATATATATATATATATATATATATATATATATATATATATATATACATACATACATACATACATACATACATACATACGTACATATATATGTATATACATACATGTGTGTGGGTATGTGTGTGTTTGTGTGTGTTTGCGTGTGTGTGTGTGTATGTATGTTTGTGACGTGTCCTTTTATCGTTAAACTAGCGGTTCGACCAATGGGAAACAATATAATAACTACGTATTTGAAATAATTTGAGGCATTGATATGATTAACTTGAAGGCTGGTGTTGCTGCAGTTTACTAACCAGATTATCCTAAACTTGAAACCCTGTTGGAATCTGTGAAAAGCTTTGTCTGCTGGTAACTTCCACAACCACACACTGAATTGATACAAAGTTATTCAGATATTATTAGCATGCGCCAGCCTCAAGGGCAGTATGAATTCTGAGAGATCTAATCTTACAACACACGTCATTGAAAGATATTTAGGCAACATTAGCAGCGATGTTGGCATCGTTTTGGCTTTTCTGTTTTCGTAGAAGGGCGAGGTTAATGTTGAATTGAAGGGTAGCACAAATGACCTTCGCACATTCCTCAGCAGAGACTTCCTTAGCAGTGAGTTGGTTGGCGGTGGCTGGTGTGGAAGACAGCAACATCTGTACAGCAAGCTGTACAGTTAGTGCAGTACCATACATTGATACAATGTATGCAGCATAGCTCCATGTTATATTTTTTCTTCTTCACCATGGAATGTGCTGTGATATAAACAGGGTTTCATACCGAGTATTTTCTAATGCTGGCACTGGGCCATACAGTGTTGATGGGTAGAGGTAAAGTCAACACTTTACCTCAATACACACCTGGTATTTATTGCGGCCACCACGTAATACAATCTATGTATATCTACTTGTATTTAGCAATATTTTTCCATCTATGTCTACCACTCTTTCAAATATGTGTGAGTGTGTGGGTGTATGTATTCATTTGTTTATTTATATAAATATGTATGTATGTATTTATGTACGTATGTATGTATGTATGTATGTATGTATGTATCTATCTATCTATCTATCTATCTATCTATCTATCTATCTATCTATCTAACGAACTACCTAATTTATCTATCTATTTACCTGTCTGTCTGTCTGTCTGTCTGTATGCATGTATATATGTATTTATGTATATATGTGTGTATGTATGAATGTGTGTGTATGTATAAAACTATTAGTCATTAGTAAAAATTTGAGTGTCAAGGTCATGAATTCCATTTGGTGCAACTATAATATTTTGGTAACAAATATCAGGAATACTACAGGAGAGGGAACCATTTCCAGTATAATAGAAATTACGTTTTGTATTTAGTCCAATTTTCAATATGTTGGTCCTTTGCAGAATCTTGAACATCCATCACAGTTAGTTGTTTTGTTGACGAAACTAGAAATACCAAAGACTTCAGTCGGTGGAGTGTGTTGTAGTTAATATATCTGACCACCTACAATAAATCTGTTTCTCTTAGTTGTCAATTAAGATGTAAATAGATGACATGAAATGGAGAGAGGACCAACTGGGTAGGTCTGGGTAGTACACAATTACAAGTGTAGAGCAATGGACAACATTGTTGCTATAGAAAGGACAGAGAGGTCACAATCAATATGAGCCTGCGCTTGTAAGATAGACTCATAGGAGTCTTCATCAACTGTCTGGGTGACCTTTTATGTTTAAGGTATGATCTTTGTGTATCTCATAAAAGCACTGTTCTTGGGAAATAAGCCTGCTTGATCAAAGCTGGCCTGCAGATTAAACAAGAGCATCAACAATTACCACAGTGACAACTATATGATACACAGAATCAAATATACGGATAAACGTCACTGGGGATAATAATCAATAATCCAGTTAAAGACTATATTTCAACCATTTCACGGATTGATCATTTCAATATTGTATCCTTAGTTTTGTGAAGATAGACACGCATTTACTTAAAAACAAAGTATAAACCATTTTGAAAGAAGATAACGAAATAATAATTAGACAGTATAATTTGATTTGTTTTGATTTAAATATTTTCACTATATTTTGTTTGCATATAAGATACTTTTAAAACATCGAATTGGGATTCCCATTTAGTCAGACCTATGTTTGTGTTGTTAACTACTTTACTTAGACAAAATGTCATTTATTAATAGGTCCTTGTGCGTTACAGAAAAAAGAAATTGATGTATTTTACTTAATAAGTATAAAAAGAAGTTATTAAATTTCTTAACATAATTTAAATGTATTTCTTAAATTCCTTTTGGCTGTTAGAAAAAAAATGTATAAGAAAAGGGAAGCCAATGTTTTTAGGTTTGAAAATGTTACAACATAATTTGTGTTGCTAAAAACGGCGACTGTTGGAAGTTGGACGGTGCAATGATGCATACTAACTGATCTACGTCACTGCTACAGATTTAGCCGAGGCCAAACGAAAGAATGTAGTGAGCAATAAGAAACAATCTACTCTTGATTGTTACATAAGACTGCAGTTTTACATGCAACGCTTCTCACTAATTCACCTCTTGATTCACTTTCTACTTAGCAGCCATCTTTAATAATTTCAAACCCGATATTTATTATCGTTTGGCTCTGTTGCCTTCGCTGTTGTCTAATTCTGTCTAACCTTACTCTATCTGACCTGTCTGACTACGCTGACCTTTTACATGTTTTGCTGGCTTCCGGTATGCGGAGTTCTTGACTGGTAGCACCTGCATGTGCAAGTTGTTTGCAAGACACACTTTACTGACACTTGATCTTTTTCTATCTTTGATCTCTCTGGAATGTTTTAATAAATATTGATTTCGACTTTCCATAGATTTAGCGGCAGTTGTCTAAATTTATTGTGCAGTCGGCTACCTGTCAAAACGAAGCAGTGGAATTTAAGGAAATTGGTGAAAGTCTTAATATTGGCATGGCATTGTGTTCCTGACAAAGTAATGACAGCCTCAGTCACTCAATCCGATTATTGCAGTCAGTCCTGGAATGACAAATAGGCGTCAAGAAGAGGTACATTCCATTGCTATATCTAGCAGAGCTAAATGTGTAAGTATAACTCCGTAGTGCATCTAGGACTATATTATCCAATGTGTTTTCTTCATGTTTAAAAGCAGTGATGAATAATTTCAGAGATTTGGCTGTTATTTCGAGCTAATTGAAGTACTAGCGATAGCTCAGTTGGGGGAGTCGAGGGCTTTAGTAAATTAATCAAGTACCAATGACATAAAGTAAACATTTTCTCAATTCTAATAAGGTTTACTTCTGATCTCTATGGTGTTAACAACGAGAGAATTAACGTGACCCTGAAGAAACAAAAACAAAAAAAAAAAAAACGCAGCTCCAATGCAGGTAGTGTTTCTTAGCAACGAAACAAAACTCGGTATCGCAAGCACACGAAGATTGACCAAATTCCATGGTGTCGACACAGGAATCGCATGTACCATGTTGTACCTATTTATAGTTAGGTAGACTGGGCCATTAGAAAGACTGGATTATTGCTTGGCAACACACTTTAATTAGTGCCACTGACAGGATATAGACCTACGACATCGGTTGGTCGTCTGTTGCCCAACTGAACTCTAGTCGGTTGGTACCCCATTGACCTCTTACTCTTCGGGCATCCTGTTTCTGCACTGACCTCTGGGTGATTGTTACTCCACGGACCTTATACACCTTTGGTTGCTCATTATCCTACTGATCTCTGGTCAACTGTTTCTTCATTGATCCTATACAACTTTGCTATAAAGCATTGCTGATTACGACTCAGTAACAAGAAGATATTTATATACTGGGTGTCTCATAATGATGGGTACATATTTTGCTTATATATTATGCACTTGCCTTAATAAATGTGTTTGCTACTTGTGTTTAAAATGTGGCCCATCATTGTCAGACATCCTGTATTTCTGATGTGTTAAATATCACTTAGTGATGAGATGTTGAACATAAGTAGAGATTACTGTAGAAAGAAGTGACCAATACACAAACGGAATTTGAGTATGCACTTAAAGAAATTTGAGAATATAGTAAACGGAAGTAGAGAGTAAACAGGAGTTGAAAATGGTGTCAATGGAAGAGAAGAATGGCATGAACCGAAGTAATGATTAGAATACATGTAAGTGAAAATACAGAGAACAGAAAGGAATTTACGGTAAATGCAAGGGGATAATTCGATAAACAGAAGCGGATAATGATTGAAACGGAATTGGAATATATAAGCAAAAGTGAAGAGGCAGTAAACGGAAGTAGATTTACGGTGAATGGACCTGGCTAATACTGTGAAATGGAATGGAGAATGGTGGAAACATTGCAAACTTTTATGTGAAAAGTAAGCTGGTTCGTCAAAGAGTTGGCAACCCAGTCACAGATTCTTATATCAATCAAGTGGAGTGTCTAGTTTAAAGGGTAATTACTTTATTGACGTCATTACATAGTTATAACAGGCGGTGTGTAAGCAATATCACAGAAGAAGACAGGTGTGTAGATCTAATACAAGCAGAGGTGCGTTCTTTGTAAATATCATTTACACGATAAAAGTTAGGTTGTAAAAATAAATACTGCACTAAAATGACATTCAAATATTAGATTGTAGCAAAATAATTTACATGTTTAAATCATTGGATTCTAAGTGCAGGTATAAGGTCCAAAGAGGTTTCAAGGGTGTGTATGGTTAGCTATAGTTTATTGAAGGAGTGAATGAGAAGAGATAAACAATGATTTTCCTTGATTAAGTTGTCGGTCTATCACAGGTAACGTGATCTTTTGACTGAAGTTAGATAAAGCGAGGTAATAAAGTATACATTACCTCGCTTTATCTAAGGTTAGAAATTTGACGAAAATAAACCTACATGAGCCTTAGTCTGAAGTTGTCACGTAAGACCAGATCTGAGGTTGCAGTTCCAGATCTAACTTATTGTTTTTTTAAAATTTTATCTCTAACCAATGTGATGTATAGAGCTGCTTTACAAATGGCTTAGTCATATATTCATGTAACTAAGTCATATATTCATTTACAAATGGCTAAGTCATATGTTCATGTAACTTGACATGACAACAGGAATCAATTTAGAACTATAAAACAAGCCTTACAACAGTGGACACATTCAGGTGAATCCTGAGCCTTGGTCATATCATTTATCTATATTTCTAAACGCATTGTTCTCTAAATGCATACAACGCGTGACTCATGTTACTGTAGACACATAAACTAGGGGTACACCTTGGTTTTAGTAGGAACCGAGCACTCTTAGCCGGTGTATACAAACAAATCTTAGCCGGTGTTTATATATATTCTTTCTTTCTTTACTTGTTTCAATCATTTGACTGCGGCCATGCTGGAGCACCGCCTTTAGTCGAGCAGATGAACCCCAGGACTTATTCCTTGTAAACCTAGTACTTATCCTATCGGTATCTTTTGCCTAATCGCTAAGTTACCGAGATGTAAACATACCAGCATCGGTTGTCACACACCCACACACGCACATACATACATACGTACATACATACATACATACGTACGTACGTACATACATACATACATACATACATGCATACATATACGACGGGCTACTTTCAGTCTACCAAATCCACTCACAAGGCTTTGGTCGGTCCGAAGCTATAGTAGAAGACACTTGCACGGGACCATCTGGTTGGTAAGCAAGCTACTTACCACACAGCCAATCATGCGCCTTTATACATATATATATATATATATATATACATATGAACTTATAACCAGTCACCTAAAGATCATATGTACATGATCCCGTAGGCCGCTGGATATTCACATAAATTATTTATATTCCTTTAATAGAAAATCAATTATTTTATAATGGTAATCCTTATTTAATTGTAATTATTTTATCAAAACGCTTTTAACGAAATCCTTTTTCGACTGAGTTTAATTTTGCTCAGAAAGACACCAGCAGAATGAAGGTTTCTACATTGTTGCAAGCATCTAGTGAATACTGACAGACTGTGTGTCGAAAAAATATACACCAGCGACATCTACATAAAGAAAGCGCGCATAAGAACTTGTATAGGATAGTTTAATCTTCTTGAAATAGCAGCCAGTCTCCCTCAGATCACTATCTAGCATCTTAAAAAAGGAAGAACGTATAAATCATTGTAGACATAGATATATTCTGTTGGTCTGTTCAATTAGGGCTTGTGTAAGACACCAACAATAATATAAAGATCCATAATAAAGACCAAACGGCCTTACACGTCAGATTATAGTAATGGTGGTAGTAGTGGGGAAAAACGGCTGAAACGAATACATTTGTTTCGAGAATTATTGGAGAAATGTTTGCAGTGAGACAACGTCTAGAAAAGATTGATCAGGTTTTGGTTAGGAGTCTAGTTGTTTTTAAAAGGTTAACAAATTGGAATAATTGTATCAATCATATTAAACTTCATTTACCATTGAAATTGTAGACTGTAGAAACTTTCATTTCGTTGGTTTCTTTCTGATCCAAATTAAACTCAGTTCAGAAATGATTTCGGTAACAGCGTTTTCATCAAATATTTATAATTAAGTAATAATTACCACAAAATAATAAATTTTCTGTTTAAGGAATATAAAAGATTTACGTGAAAATAGTTCATCCAAGATAACATTATATATGTAAGGACGACCGTGCGAACTCAAAAAGAAGAAATGGTGACGAATGGAAAAACAGAGGACTCCTTTTATTTAAACGCGTCACACGGTCGAACACAAAATTATATATCAAAGATGATATACATAAATATGTTATACTACGATAACATAGATGACCAGTAATGAAAGACCACAACCGTATAAGATGAATAACAGAAGTATTTATTATGGCGTAAAAATGTATGTGTATGTAAGAGTGTGAATGCGACATATAAGAACATAATCAAAGACAGGCCGTCGTACAAAGAAAAGTATGTATGTGAGTGATACATGTATGTGTATGTGAGATATTACAGCAGATAGAAAGAGTCAGTAACCGTGAGCATTTATACCAGTTCTGAGTACACTATAGGAAAAGTCTGTATGTGAAAGTAGTTGAGGCTGTGAGTGTGGCAGAGCGATCACTAGTTGTGATGTTGTGGCTTCCATGCCGGGCCGTGATTCTTGTTATACAGATGTTCGTCGCTGGCTGAAATCTCTTGTCTGTTTATTATCGTGGTGAAGCTAAGTCACCTAACAGAATCGAAGAGAGAGATGTGCCGCGGTGGTTTAGTTTGGTGTACATAGTAAGTCGTGTTGACGCTGGTGGAGATTGATGCTGGTTAGTAGTAATCGTAGAATCGTGTTGGTCATGACGATGGTGCTGGTTAGTAGTCGTAGACTCATGTTGCTGATGTGGCGGCGTAGTTGGTGGTCATCGTTGGACGAAGCTGTTGATGTGTCGCTGGCTGCCGCTGCTGCTGCTGTCGTGTGGTACACGGAACAGATCTCAAAGAGAAACTGAACCGAGACCAATTTGGCCGCCGAGTTAAAGCTATTTATAACAAACTATCGGCTCCCGAAGGCTTCAGAAAAATACTCTATCACGTGACCTTATTAAGGGCTGTCATTGGTCAGTTTGCGTTCTGGCGGGAACGGTTCGAAGAAGTTGCCGCTTCGAATATTAATCAGTTACGTGATGACAAGGAGATGGGCTCTCCGCTACGCTCGCTCTTGTTTATATTTAAATGAGAAGAATGGCGATAATAGTTTTGTATCTAATGGCGATAGGTAGTTTCACTACATATATAATTTCATATGAAAATATACACACACACGTTCATGCAAGCAAATATAGAAAGACAGGCGGGCAGGCAGATAGATAGATAGATAGATGGATAGATAGATAGATAGATAGATAGATAGATAGGGCAAGAGAGAAACAGCTTGAATAAATCACAAATTTGCAAGAAATGTTAACTCAGCTTAATTGGTGAAGCTTTAGATACAGGGAAGAAAAACTTGCAGATAATTCTAATTTAGTACAGATGTTTCGGTTCGTTAATTAGGGAAGTAGTCCCAAAATATAAGCCACTTTGATCCAATTTCCTCGGTGCGACCATGTCTCTCTCCTGTGTTAAGCTACACGTATTATGATACACAACAATTAACTGGAAATACAACAACCACAAAAGAGCAACACAGCAGGCCTCAGTGCATTCGCGAAAATTGCAAATAATAAATATTAATGGTGACTACAGATATATATATGTGTGTGTATGTGTTTGATTGTGTGTGCGCGCGCGGTGTGATTACAAGCTAGTGTGAAGCTAGTGTGAGTGTGTGATGGCTGGGGTATGTGAACGTGTGCCTGTGTGCATACATATGTATGTATGTGTATGCGTGTATGTGTCTAGGTATACATGCGCAATAGATAAAGTACACTTGAGACAAACGTATCATTATTTTTGTCATAAATGTCCGAGTGGAAGAAACGAAAGGAATTTGACTTGGGCGAAATGAGTTTTTGTGAAATAATCTACATCTTCCTCTTAGCCGCAACCGCGATGCACTTCCATACGTACCCTGCTCAGTTTTATGTTTGTGTGTTTCTGTCAATGACAAAAATTTAGTTGAGTTGTCTTCGTCCTTTATAAAGGAACTGAAGCCTTCAAAATACTGCATCTGATATGGTCTACTCTTCAACACAATAGCACCGGCGAACAAAGACTACCTTGCGTTGTGCAACAATAGTAGAGACAAGTGGAACGTGCCAGTATGTTTCTCCATATGAGGAAGACTAAGTATACGACCATTAAGAGGATGAAAGCTACCTGCCCATTTGCTACTTCGATGGCCCACCACTCAAAGAGGTTATTGACTCCAAGCACTTTGGTTCTCTATGTTGCTGGCAGTAAGAACGACATCCTGACACACAAGGGTAAATCTAGAGTACGTATAACAAGTTTCACAACATAATCTGGCATTCAAGTATTCTACAGTCAGCAAATTGGTCTTCTTCGAGCGTGTGTAGAAAGTATTCTTCTCTACGGTGCTAATATCTGGTCTATAGAAAAAAAATCTTAAAATTCACACTGGTGGTATATAGAACAGGCTTCACGCGAAGGTGGATAACATCTTTTGGTACGAACACAAAGCAGAAGAGGAAATCTATGGGTACATAGTAGCCATCTGTTGTTAATAAAGTATTGATATAGAGATAAGTCACGTGTCCCTTATTTGCTTGCTGATTTCTCTCTCTCCTCCTCCCCTCTCTCTTTCTCGCTTTCTTCCTCCCCCCTCTCTCTGTCACACAGTAGGAATGCGTGATGGTAAAATTTATGACTGTGCTGAAAGAGGTGGATTAAATTGATAAATAGATTGGCGTGAAATTAGGGAGAATAAGTGGGGAAGGATTTGGAAAAGATAACCAGGAAGTGAGACGGTTAGTCAGACGAATGGACAGTGAGATATAGAGGTGAGTGGAATAAGGAGCGAAGGAAGAAAAGATAGCACGAGTAAGAAAGGAGAGGTGGCAAGATGAAAGATAGAGCTTTACAGTAGAAACGGAGAAAATTAGAAAAGTGACGGGACAAAATAACACAGGACTGTGGTCTCTGCTCATGTCATTCCTGTAGGTATTGACATACAAAGGGTTAAAGAGGAACATTAATGGCACCAGTTTCGCTGGTCTAAGGAGTGCGTGCGAAAGCGATGGGCACTGCAAACCCTACAAGTAAAAATAAAATTTGTGAACACAAGCATTTGTTCTCGCCCATGTAAAAGGCTTTGAGAATTTAGGTTTCATTTTCAAATTGCAATTTCAGTTTCTAAGTTTCCTTTCATGTTTATAGATTCAAGGAAGTTTTTCAAGTTGAAATCTATATTTTAACACAGAATTGCTAGCAACAATCTGATTATATAACACAACACTTGTACATATGATGAAACAGGGAGAAAATTCTCTGAATGTGTAACCTTGATGAATACACACTGTTTAAAACTTATAGAATGGATACCCGTATATATTGGGTTGTTCAAAGGTCGGAGTCTGGCAGTAATTTCCATTGAACTTAATCCTTTTCGGCAATTGTTTGGTCAAGTGGGAGCCGGGCAGACGAGTTCAGATTATATTAAGAAAGAAAGACAAGATGTCTATACTACTACTACTACTACTACTACTACTACTACTACTACTACTACTACTACTACTACTATCAAAAAGGTCCTTGCGGTGGAGTGACAGAGATGGTAGAGAGTTACAGCTTAGAGCTGACTCACACCGGAATGTTTCCTTACGGTTACTTAGGCAGAGATAATACTTGATTCGCTGGTTAGTTTCATCACTCTACCTTCTCTGCTACACAACCATTTTGTCTCTTTCTCTGCTTTCCATAACACGGTCACAAACTCTTTGTCCACTCTTCTCTCAGTGTCACAACTATTTTCTTCATCTTATTACCGTGACAACTACTTTTTGTGCTTCACCTCTATATAAGCTAAATTTACTCTATTCCTACCTAATTACAATAATCATATAAATGGAATTTATATATCGGTTACAACATTAGTAAACCATTTTTAGAATTATTGTTAAGAATGTAGCAACACGCACGCACACACTCACACACACACACACACACACACACACTCACACACACACACACACACACACACACACACACACACATATACGACGGGCTTCTTCCAGTTTCCGTCTACTAAATCCACTCACAAGGCCTTGCTCGACCCGAGGCTATAGTAGAAGACACTTGCCCAAGGTGCCATGCAGCGGGACTGAACTCGCAACTATGTAGTCGGGAAGCAAGTTTCTTAGCACACAGCCTATATATATATATAACGTTTTGTTTATTTGAAATATTTGTGTTACATGACCTTTGACCAAGTTCGAGAACAGAAGAGTTGATCTAGGTCAGTTGACAGAAAAACAACATTCAATTGAATATATTTCTATGTTTATTTATCACAGAAGAGATAATGGTTACTTCACTGGAAAGTTGAAATTCTTGTACAATAATTCCTCTCACCTCAGTATTTGAACCATATGAAAACAACACACACACACACACACACACACACACACACACACACACACACACACACACACACACACACACACACACATACACACATTCATACTTAAGGTATGACTTGAGAAAGTTACATAACACTCTACACATATTATCTAGTGCAGAACTCACTACTTGTGACAGAGTATATTAGCACGTATATGCGTATATATATGTGCCAGTGCGTGAACGCCCGTGTTATTTGCATGAAAAGCTAACAGTTTACTTTTCCGACTATGGGATTGATAATTGTTTAGAATCTGTTCATCTAACAAACGTGGATCGCCCAAATGCAAACGAAACTGAGTAGACTATCAGCATTTAAGATTATAAACATATCTACCCATCTCTATCAGCGTATTGAAATCTACATCAGGTAATATTTGCATGATGTGAAATATATTTAATATAATACTGTACACCTCTTACATTACGTCCCCGCTACCACAGTTATTTACAACTTGGGTATACACCTGGTAGTACGCCGATTAAAGCACTTTCACTTTCCGTGGCGATAAATACAGAATCTCATGAATTCTATATTCCGTTTCTCTCCTTTGTTATATATATATATATACACACACACAAGTATATACAATTGCGACGCGGAAGGTTTTTATAAGACATTTAAAAACACACAAAAACCGTTAGATTCACTTCAACGATCTCGAATCAGGTCACCTGCATACGATCTCAGAACAAGTCTCTTGCTATGCAAGTACATCTCTTGCTATGCAAGTACATCTCTTGCATATATATATACAGTAATTCCTCGCCATAACGCGGTTTACTTATCGCGGTTTATTTTTTAAGCTTACGTCAATTCCTCTGTGGTGCTATTTTGCATTTATAATAAAATAAGTATATACAAATAATAATAATAATAATAATAATAATAATAATAATAATAATAATAATAATAATAATAATAATAATAAAAAACGCCCGGATGCAGTACCAAGCAGTGGCTCTCATAGCTTCTTATCTTGACTGATTGGAAGTGTTATCATGTACATTGTCTTGGTATAAAAGATGGGCTATAGCAAATATACTGCTTAATACCACAGATTTGCTTGTCAGATGTTTGACCTTAACCAGTTGAGCATGTCCCTTGGTGACTGACGATATGTGCATCTCTGTTCTATGTTAGCCTCGTCTGAGCATACTAATCACTGTGATAGGTTTGGTCAGTATTTCCTTTGGACTATATGCCATTAATTTGGACACTATATCAGAAGAACTGGCGGGAATATAAGACTGCCAAAGTAGTAGAAAATTAAGACATCACTGTTCTTTGGGACTTTAGAATTCAAACTGATCCAGCTATTCAGGTCAGTAGATCAGATATCGTGGTAAAAATATCATATTGACAAAATATGTGTGATCATAGATGTCTCAATCTCAGCAGACTGCAACACTTCTGTGAAGACATTTAAAAAGTTAAGTATGTACAAAGATCTGAGATGGAGGATTCAAAAATGTGACATCTAAGAACAACTGTGCCTGTGAAGCCTTAGAGATAATACCAAATGATACTCTTAAACACTATGAACAAATACTAGGAAAACCAAAAGTATCAAAACTACAAAAGGTTTTATTTTCCTAGGTGCTGCCCACATCCTAAAAAGGAAAAACACTGCCAGTCTGAGAATATCTGCATGTTTTAAACTCTTTCACTATCGCAAGTATTACAGCAAGGGGCTTTAAACAAGGACATCTTAATTCTCAGCATTTAGTCTCCTTTTCCTGAAATATATTGTTGCTCATAAATAACGGCCAGAGAAAAAGGCCAGCTTGCTGTAATATGAGATCTCTGGGCGAGATTTAGAACAGCTCGTATAAGACAAAGCAACAGCGAGAACAATAACACACACACACACACACACACACACACACACACACACACACACACACACACACACACACAACCCTCTTCCTCCTGTTGGACATCAATTATCAAGTTGTTCGATCAACTGAATTATCTAGATCTGAAATAACTTGTAGGCGCTTGAGCATTCGATAAGTGTGTATCCTTAAAGTAAATTTCAAGCAGAATCCGCAAAATATAGTATGCGAAATGCAGTATCTTTTTTGAATTATTCGCACAATCCACCCAAGGAACTTCTAAACGGGTTGTGTCTATATAATTTCACTCACAAGGTATGGGACAATTCGAGGCTACGAAAGATGACATTTGACCAAGATACCCCGATCGAACTTGCGGTCTCGTGTTTATGAAGCGAACTTCTGAACCATTACACCATACTGTACTCACACACACACACACATACACACACACACACACACACACACACATACACACGCACGCACGCACGCACATAGAGACACATGCACGCGCGCACACAGACACTTACACACGCGCACGAATAAAGATGCGTGTAATCGTGTGTGTGAGTGTGTGCGCGTGTGTGAGCGTGTATGTATGTAGATATATGTGTGTCTGACTCTGTGTGTGTGAGTGACTATCTAAGTTTGGTAATATAAACTCAATACGTAAAGCAGAATTTAAACATATTAATCTGTTAGCTGTAAAGCTTAATAAGTGATTCGAGGGCTCGGATTTCGTACGTGACATATATCAAATTCGATAAGTACTGTTGCACGAAAGTCTAGGCCCCCGAGTCAATTATGTAGCTTTATAGTTGATAAATAAGTAACATATGAATGTGTATGTGTGTGTGTGTATTTAATGACTGAAAGGCATGGAAAGAGAGAAAAGGAGAGAAAGAGAGAAATCTGTGTGCGTGTCTGTGTGGGCGGAAGACAAGAATGTTGTGAGTCATTACATAGACACGGGAGTACGGTACTCATTAGAGGTTGCTATATATAATTCAGAACAATTAATTTTATCAACATCAAACACATCTGCTCACTCATCATTCCCTCGCTAAACATTACAGCCAATCACATTTTTAACAGGATTCTTCAGGAATATACCCACAACCCCAATACACTCTTCGATTAATTAAAATCAGAATATTAGCCTCATTAATCACATAGTACTGCTAATCTCCACCTTTAGAAGATCCACGGTCACATGTCCGATATACATACATACATACATACAAATACACACACACACACATACATACATAAATACATACATACACACACATGTATATATACGTGTGTATATACATATGTATTGTATATAATACATACAAGTGTGAGTATAAAATATACTTATATATAATTGTGTATATACATATACATGCAAATGATATACATATATATCTACAGACACACAGACACATACATACACCCACATATATCAGCAAATTGATTATATATCAATATATATCAATAAATAAATAAATAAATAAATTTATATCTATCAATATATATCAATATATATATATATGTATATATATATATATCTGCTGTTAATTGTTTTATTGTGGTTATCCATCTGTATATTATGTACACACCCACCTAAGTTGAGATAGCGTTTGAAACAATTTTCAAATTCACGTGCGTTGAATCCTGAATGTTTGTAAAGGTCACCGTTGCTGTACTTTGAGTTTTATATAGCAATAGAACTTGCCAAGTGTTGTAAAATCACGTGTGAAGGTTAACTCAATTATTTAGGTGTCTTTCATGTTTTCACAATGAACTATTTACCTCAAGCCACAGCGCTTTGTCCTTGGCTGACTTCCACTGCAGGCGTTAAGCAATATAACATTTATTTAAATCTTGACTATACTATATTACTGGAATTTTGCGCGCTTATCCGATAACATTCACTGCTTGTCTACAACGAAAGATATATATATATATATATATATATATATATATATATATATATATATACACACATATACATACATTCATGCATATATATATATATATATATATATATATACACACACACACACACACACACACACACACACACACACACACACACATATATATATATATACATAGACATGTGTGTGTGTGTGCACCGTTACATAATAAATATAATTATACACTCAGACACACATACACACACATATGTAGAACGCATCAGCCATATCTTTCTAGCAAGTACCACACATACACTTTCACACACACATACAACATATTTGGAATGTTTGTTACTCAGTTTAAGATTTAATAGCTGAATAGATGGAGTTACTGTCTGTCTTCTCAGTAGATTGTCACCGAAACTTGCCCAGATAAATAGTTGAAGCTTATTTTTTTTTGTATCGTTTGTATATATATATATATTTTTATTTACGAAAACAAATTCAACAATTCGACGTAACTTCGTGTGCGACATATTTATACATGCTAGCACACACACTTACACACACACACGCACACCCACACACACACACACACACACACACACACACACACACACACACACACACACACACACACACACACACACAAAATACTTTTTACAAGAAGGGTGTTTCGGCCTGGTTACTTTTCATCGGACAGTCTGATGAAGGCTAACCAGACCGAAACATAGAAGACACTATCAACATTGCTCTTATAACAGAATAATCAATATCTACTCTAAAAAAACTTATCGAGTAACGCTTCAGTTTAATTCAAAATAGTTTTTATTATAAATCGAGATAAAAACAAACGTTAATGCACACACACACACACACACACACACACACACACACACACACACACACACACACACACACACACACACACACACAAACTGGAACAAAAACGCAATAGAGAACAATAAAACATCCGGACAGATAGACGATACAAGCAGGAGAGGAAAAACAACAATTATAGGGACAGGTAAAAAAAATGACAGGTCATTCGTGGCTTTCTTTCGTCAGTCAAGTTACCAGATGTCCCTACAGTTTCGGGCAGTTACACTTGAGACTGTTATGCAATACATTCTACCAATGAAATCTCCACCTGATTAAGAAGGCAAAAACATCCGGTTCCAAGTTTCCTTATCTCTCACACATTGTACCTCAGATATAGTTGGTGGATTTAGATAATCGTTTGTTTATTTATCTGTTTTACGCAATATTACCTCGGTCATTGTACCTTATGAGATGGTAGAACGAAGAAATAGGCGGAGGAGTATGTAACAATGAATATGCTATCGATGAAATCCTATTTGTGTCAAAAATTATTTATCGTGCCATATTACCATCAACTCTCGACATGTCATATGACATTTCACACAAACCATTTTTACTTATCTCGTAGAGGAATTTCTTGGACTATCTTTTTCAGATTCATGCGGCACTTTTCTGATTCTGCTTGGGCACAAGACTTGAAGTTTTGAGGATGGGTTAGCCAATTACATAAACACCAGTGCTGAATTGGCTCAACTTATTTTATTGACCACAAAGAGATGAAAACCAAATACTAATCTTTGCGGAATTTAAACTGAAAACATAAAACGAAGAAAAATGACTTTTAGCATTTTGTCTGGATTGCTATTGATTCTGTCACCTCATCGCCTTCATGTCAAAAAGAAAACTTTATAATCCTCTTGTTGGCTAGGCGCTTCAAGCAGCATACCTCAAGAGAAGGAAATAGCTTCACTATTGTTTATACACTGATATTTCTGCGTTGGTGGCGAAAATGATGGTAGTTGCTGTGTTGTTAGTGGCGGCTGCTGTGCTGGGAGTAGGATGGATATTTTTTTAAGCTATGACGGTGAAAGGATATCAGAATGTGGCTAAATCTTGATCAATCTTTCGCCACAAATCGTGTTTGATCTTTTGGTCACACCTACGATCCTAGAACAAATCTCAGATAGCATTCGTCTGAATTAAGGGAAGGCAAATGAATATTGTAGTGGAGAGCAAGAGTCTTAGGTGTCATGTAAGTTGCTTCGGGAACAGTAAAAGGATGTGAAATCCTCTCTTACTACCAATCTCATGACAGCAACAAGAACATTGGAGACAGCATCAGCAACAATTACAACAACGACCACAACTTCGTAGACCATAGCAAAAGCCAAAACAAACTTAATCGGTTTACTTTGTATACTTTATCCCTGTAAATAGCACACACACACACACACACACACACACACACACACACACACACACACACGCACACACACACACTACAACTACACACGCGCATAGATATGACTCTTCATTGATTCTCATGAAAAGTCGAAAGGAAGTTCGAAAGATGATGGGTAATGGGATAAAAGAAAAACGTTAATGACCGCTCGAAAGGTATACACAGATTAACAATAAATAACGCTTTTCAAGAACTACAACGTAATGGGTTTCTGTTAAGTATTGCGCCAGAAGTATTTAGAAAATTATCAGAAAGTTTCTACGATGCTGTAAGACTGTTCCGAGAAAGGATAGTTAATGCAATACTGTAAGGGACTTTTAGAGACTCTCGAAAACCGGCTTAACCAGTTGTCGTATATGTTCAATAAATGTTCTTTTCCATGTCCAGTACTTTACCCCCACGTAGCCATACTAAGACCACACTAAGGGAATTCTGGTAATCTAGGATCCCTTTCATTATTCAGTGGTATAATACAATATATGTTTTAGAGGATGTCGATATTTTGACGTTCATGCTTTTCCACGTGTTTCAAAAAGATCTCGAACTTGTGCTTTTGCGTTAGAAACGTTTGTGTCCTGAGTTCAAATCCCGCAGAGGCCGACTTTATTTTTTATCAGCGTTTTGTAGCCGATAAAATAAGCACTGAGGTATATTCATCCGACCATCTAGTGCTATTCGGAGCAATCATATGTATATTTTTGGCACAATTCAACAAATTTATTTCAATTATAAAGACTGTGAGATTATGTAGGATTAATGCCTTCTGGCTGGAATATATTGACTTCAATCGAGAAACACTGATATTTGTGCAAGACGACAAAGGTTCGGGTATTTAGGTCTGGTATTCCTTGTCCTGCTATATTATTCTGAGACTTGGACGCTTTCCGGAGTCCTTAGGAGCTGTCTGAAGTCCTTTGGTAGCAGGACGCTTCGCTGGATTATGGGTTACCATTATTCGGATTTCGTATCTGACCAACAACTTTACTCAGAAACTGGAATGCGACCTGTTACTTGTATGATTCTGAAGTACCAGCTCAGACTATTTAGCCATGTTGCTCGATTTCCCGAATTTGACTCTGTTTGCCGTGTTCACTTCACTGAAGATCCGGCTGCCTTGCAATTGGGCATACCCTAACACCTGATCTAACCTGAGAAACACAAGAAATGTGTTTCCCATCGAGATATATATGGAAAATATTTGGTAAAATGATTTCTGTGACAGACCACAGAGGCTGATGATGGGCTGTAACTAATTGTTTCTAGTTTCTCTTGGTTATACGAGTGAGAGACAAATCTGCCCCTAGATCAGACACCAATCTCTTAGAGGTAACTTTTACAGAAGTTCTGGTACATAGGCACATAAACCAAAGGGTAGGTGTTCTGTTTTCTGTTGCAATGAAAAACTTGCAGAATTTTTGGACCTTTAAAAGGTACAGCGGCTGTTCAATAGCCTCCCATCGAGGCATTAGATACTCCACTGATTGTGTTACACTATACCCAGACTCTGATTCATCCATACACAAATTCATTGTATTACTGATTACCCAATCCGCCTACCCATAGACTATTAGTGTTAGTTGAGTTTATTATTTCTTATCTGGTGAATGTTTGGTAAACAATGACTTTCAGAGCTGATCAATTCAATTAACGGGGAAACAATGAAATGTTTTGTCACAAACAACCTTTATCTTACACTCTCACCTTGATAATGAATCTCGTTGAGAAACTACTACTCATTCTATTTCGATTGAAAAAACACTTACAATATTACCACCACCCCACACACACACTACACTACACACACACACACACACACACACACACACACACACACACACACACACACACACACGCTCAAATATACAAACACACAGAGGTAAATGATCTTTCAACCACTCCATATTGATAGAGATATTCACGTGATCCGGAAAATTCTCAGAAGTTGACCCATAATAAATGTAACGTCAAACAAAGAAAGAGATAGATAGATAGAGAGAGAGAGAAAGAGAGAGAGAGAGAGAGAGAGAGAGAGAGAGAGAGAGAGAGAGAGAGAGAGAGAGAGAGAGAGAGAGAGAGAGAGAGATAAGCCGATCAATTGGATAGAAGAAAGAAAGTAGACCAACCGAATTTTCAAATTCAGCCCAACCTTTTATCTAATCAATCGGTAACTGTATACTACAGTATGGTAGATTTCAGTTAGAGGTAAATGTGTGGCACTGAACGATAGCATGTTGTAATATAGTAATTAAGTGTTGTTGTTGACCTCTAAATCGTCTCTAATCGGATAGACCTATGATCCCAGTGCAATCTAATACGGACCACTCCGTTTTTCAGACATCGTATTTAGAACTAAATTACCAATGAGTTTCCCCTAAACAGGAGTAGAATTAACTAACAAAAAGTATTAAAGTCAGAGAAAGTTTGCTGTCTTCGAGGATTCTTGTCATCGAACGAAGGATATCTCAAGTACTTCATAAATCATAATGAATTAAAATTAATTATTGTTATTAGTTTCTTTTATTTATCAATTAATCATTTAACTCATGACTTTCATATCTAATTACATGTGATTTATTAGTGACGGTCATATCTATCTATTAATTGGAAGTGTTAAGGTTGTGAGCAGCCAGAATCATTAGATTGTGGGGACATAATGGCTGTCTTCAAGACAGCTGCGTTCTTGAATTGCTGTTCACGGTATTCTTGCTGCTGTTGTAACAGCTGCTGCTGCAACTGTTGTTGTTGATTCACAGCGGAAGTTAGTAGTTCTTCCATTTTGACACTCCTACCTTGTTACCACTGTTATAACGACACCATTATACAGTGGGAAGTATCCTCATCGCCACTGATATGACGT
This sequence comes from Octopus bimaculoides, assembly GCF_046866305.1. Classification (NCBI taxonomy): domain Eukaryota; kingdom Metazoa; phylum Mollusca; class Cephalopoda; order Octopoda; family Octopodidae; genus Octopus; species Octopus bimaculoides. The sequence goes on from NC_142939.1 coordinate 45,460,748, forward strand.
ACGACTTCTCATCGTCACTGTTATGTCTGAACTGTTATACTATCAAACGTTCTCTTATTACTCTCCAACTGTGTATCTTCAACAAGCACGCCACGATATCTCTATTCAATAATTCCTACGACCTGTACACTATGACTGCACATATGACACTCTAATTTCTTTATTTGGCAACTAAGGGCCCAACATAGAGGGGACAATACAAAGACAGACAAAACATTTAAATGTGCATTTTCCCTTTTCTTTTTTTACAAAATTATAGTTCAATACATTCGTTTAAAAATTTTGATTATTACAAGTAACGATGTTTAAAAATGTAATTTATCAGGGCTCATAGGCCCACCACCGTTGACCAACGTTTCCTTTTTTCCGTTAAGGGCGGCTGAGCTTAGCCGGGTCCATCCATTCCTAACTTTCTCTCTACGTTTATCCATCTTTTCCGAAACATGCTATGCAACAGGTATCTCCTTTCCAACAGGATCTTACTTTTTAGTTGATGGTTAAAATAATTAACTATACCCCGGCCAGAAATGAAGGCACCTGTCACAATTCCTTTTCCGTGCGTCTTCCGCACCATATCTTTCAATATGGCTAAGATGCAGAAAAAACTGTCTTTTCCTTCCCTGTTAAGGGAAGAGTGCGGAACAATCTTGATAATTGATTCAGCCGACACCTGTATTCGTCTTTTCGGTGACAACAGTTGTTCAACATAGGTTATCAATCCCTTTAACTCCACCCACTCCACGAAGGCGTACAGAACAGTTTCACTGTTCCACCGCACCTCGAGCATGTCGGCGAGATGGCACTACCGTGCCATGACAACCTCTCTCGAACAAGTAAAGCCAATCGATAGCAAAACCAGGCCAGGGATTTCTGGTAATTATCCAGACACCCCAGCCCGAAAGTCCTCCTGAACAGGTTGACCAAACTCATTTCTATCGAAGCCAAGCCCAGAGTCTCCCCCAGGACATCGTCGGACATGTATTCCACTAACCCGTTATAAAAGACCCCTAGCATCTTAACAGGACCTTCTGTCCAACGTCCCAAAGATCTGCTCGAAAACTTAGGACACTTTCTTTCACGAAACAAAGTTTGAAGTTGAATCAACAACATACAACCAATACGAGCTCTAAGTGCCTTCACAGTTTATGTTTTGTGAGAGGTGGAGTCTTAATTTTTCGTGCAAGTCTTAGTTTCTGACAAACATTTTTCCCAGTTTAAGGGCGTTCCTTTAAATGTCAGAAATCTCTCAACACATTTAGTTTCACGTTTTTCTGAAGCATTTCCCTTCTTCTCTTTCGATACAGTATCAACGACTTCTACTTTTTCGTAGTTACCTAGTTAGAAAAATATTACTAACACCCATATTACAGAGCAATGGATTGACAAAATCGTTAGTGTCGGTCAAAATGTTCTTTGTGTTGTAGTTTCAAATCTCGCCGTCAAAATAAAGCTTCAATCAACGACTCGCCTCAGACAAATCTTTGCCCAACCGTGGGTCACTTACGACAAGGAAAGTGACACACAGTTTGGCATGCATTGTTTTCACATCAATATCATTCATCAGTAACACTTTAAAATATTGTTCAACACAATATACAAACGTCCAATCATTCACTTTCCCGCACACACACATTACAACTCTTTCTCCCTCTCTGAAAGTGGACTTCATGTTTAGAGAACAAAAGCAAGACATCGACAGTCGTATTCCCGGTCACATGTCTTCATCTGTTATGATTTTTTGGCACATGTCAGTAAAACCAACTTTTTGTAATCCCGTGCTCATGTGTCTGTGAGAAAAATCACCTTAACTTCCAAACACGTGCAAAACAAGTCTTATGTGGAGCATAATGATGTAAAAAAAAAAAACACCAGAGATTTCTACACACAAAAAAGACTCGTGTATGTACCAATTACTTTAGATTTATATAAACGTGTATAATCTAGATATAGCAAGATTCAGGTTTGTGAGAAGAAACCAGTTGATAGTGTATGGGAATCTTCTCAGCCATTCTTTCAATAGAATTAAATATTCTCAAGTATTTCCTTGTCCATAGTGTGTCACTTTGAACAAATTCAAATAAGTGCAAGGTCAGAATAACTTTTTGGTAGTTGTGAGTTTTGTTCTTCTATACTCAATGTTCAAATCCTACTGAGGTCGATTTTATAGTCATTCTTCTGGGATCAATAGAAACAACTCTATACATAAAGTAAATTCAGTCGACAAAATCCATTCCCTGCAAACTGGCGACGACAGAAAAAGAAATCACTGTCAAATATTTTTGTTCTCCCCCTTACTGATCCATCGAGCTATTTATCCAGCTTATGAGTTAAAAAAAACACCAAGGTTTTGGCTTTTAAACAGCAGAACTCTGTGGTTATAAACAACCAGCGACGGTGAGTTATGGTAAGTTTTAGTCAAGACCCTATCGTCGAAGAATTTGCTTTGTCCAAAAACATCAGTGGGTGAGGTCACTACCTAAGCACGAGGCAAAGTCTTACAGAAGAATCAAAGTTTATTGATGTACAGCTTTCAATATTCGGATATCAAATATAGCAGGATTATTCGAACTCACAATGGAATAGTAAACTTTCTACTTCCTATTTCACAACACTTTACGCACGCACGTACGCACACGCACACACACCCACTCACAAACATATACACACATCTTCAAACGTACATATATACAAGCAGGTGCACATAAGTAGGTGCAGTACGGCCTAATGCTTATGAAGTTAGTTCGCTTCGAATCAAAAGCTAATGTCATTTTCTATTGCCTCCGGTTGACGCACATCGTGTGAGTGAACTGGGAAGACGGAAACTGTAATGAAGCACGTCGGAGGATTGTTCCTTTGATCCAGAAGGTAGAGTCATGACAAACATTATATCCTGCTGATTCTGCACGAGAATTAGGTGACGGGTATACGTGCCTGTAGAAAACTCAACCATTCAGAGCAACTTAATTCAGTCGATAGAACAACTTAATCTTCATTGCCGAAGGACTGACATACATCAGCACCACATACACAAGCACACGCACAACCACACATGCACGCAGACACAGACACACACACACACACACACACACACACACACACACACACACACACACACACACACACACACACACACACACTGACACGCACGCATGTGATACTTCATTGCATCTCCGGGAGTTAACTCCCCATCGCTATAAATTGGTTAACCCCAACATACTAAAATGTTTAGACCTTACAGACTAAAACTTGATTATATTCAAAGTTATTGTTCCTTTCTTTGCTATATCTTTTCTAAACTTAACTTCAAATGAGACCAAATAAGTTCAAAAATCAAACGTTACTGTTGAGTTCAAAATTAATGATTGTCCCTATAGGTATTGTTCTGTGAAGTGCATTCTAAGATACAGTCAGTTATCTAAGCCGGAGCTAAATTTAAACTTGATCTGCTGACAGAGAAGCGTTTACTTTTACTTGTATGTGTGTGTTTCTTCTGCAAATAGCTGTCGCATTTGTCGTTTACAGTTGGTTCTGTGACGACATTAAATTTAGTGTTTGTTCATTGTTATTTATAGCTGACTTTGTTGCTGACTGCAACTGAAACAAATTCATTAATCGCCCTGGGAACTACAACGCCAGTGTTAATCGATAGGAAGCCAACACGTGTTCTCTGAAAGGAAACCTCGTTAATGTAGGTCATTGAACAAATGAATATTAATCAGTGGAGACTCATATCTATAAAACAGCTATAGCCGACTTCATAAATTTGAATTGTTTTATTTTTTGAGACAAACCCACGACTTCTACAAGGATCAGGAGTCAGTAACCAGTGGCCATTAGAAGCTCTGTTTTTTTTGTTCTTTCTTTTTCCCGGGTGCAAATATATATCAATTTGAGGGTGTATTTAAATTTTAGTAGATGTGCAGGTGTCGATTAGGCGCATAAAACATTTATTTATGAATAAATTTATGGGTAGATACAATTAGTTCTTTGTTGGTAATCCAACACCGTCATTGATTCGATTCGTTTTCAGTTCAGTTTAATCAGCGATTTTTCATCAATTTTTAACTTCATGCCTTGCCACTCTTGATTGTTTTTCTAACTTAATTTATTGCATTTTAGTGCATTTTTTTATTCAAATAACTTCTAATCAACCTACCAACACCAAAAATGGAATACTTTCTGAGCTGGAACCCTTGCTTCTCCCAAAGACTTTTGCGCTTATTTTCCCACATCTTTTGTTTTTCGTTTTGGATCCTTTTCGTTTGCTTTTTAAATAAACAGTTTAGTAATCGAAAATACGAACCGAATCGAAATAGATTTGCTCCGACTAATATTATTGCTGGGTTAAAAATTAATTTAACTATTGTCTCAAAATTGCTAGTTATCCTCTTTATTTCATTGCCCTTTGAGTTTTCCTTGTATGTCGCCACTGTCATTGTTTTGTTCCCAACTTTGATACACCATAAATCCTAAATTTCTAAATTTTATTTTAGAATTTATGGGTGCAACTGTCTTTGAAGACTTATATTGTCGTTGAATGCTCGAAATGAGGAGTAGATAGACAGCCGACAACTGATGAAAGGTCCTTTCTCTGTGTTTACTTATCCTGTTTTCCATTTTTTCTCGTTGTTTACGTATTTCACGTTATTTGCCCCGTTGGTACCATCCTGCACCCATATATGAATGAATATATATATATATATATATATATATATATATATATATATATAATACATTATTATACATACATACATATATATATATATATATATATATATATATATATATATATATATATATATATATATATATATATATATATATATATATATTATATTATATATATATTATATATGTATAAATATTATTTATTATATATATATATATATATATATTATATATTACATTATTTATCATATATATATTATTTATTATATATATATATACATATATTATTCATCATATATATTATATATTATCTATTATATATATATATATATTATTTATTATATATATATTATATATTATATATATATATTATATTATTACATATATTATATATATACATACACACACAAATGATTAAATACTGATTTATTGTCTTTATTTTTTTAACACGATGTTGGTTAAATTATCGATCACCCATCTATGAGTCAGGCTGTACTGGGTTACAGGGTACAGGTAGCAGCCACAACTTACCCAGTATTTATAAATGATGTAAAATAAAGATATTTCCACGAAATCATAATGATTGCAAGGAAAGGTTCTAATTTCTGGTTTCCATGATGGTTGAATACATGTGCGATATGTCTTAACCTCATTAGGTCAATAGTGGGATCTTTTTTAAAACGGGGGCCACATTTTTCATTAACGAAACACTTTGAAACTTGGAACACTGGTACAATGTGTCATATAAAACATCTTTTTCTCTTAGTCTTCTTAAAAAAAAAAAGAAATCCAGAAGTTATTCCATGTTAAAGTTGTCGTATTTCTGTAATTTCAACCAATCACTGACGTCCATTCAGCCGATATACATTAAGTGCCGACTACATAAACAAACGATTCTGAAACAATTAACCCTAACCCTAACCCTAACCCTAACCCTAACCCTAACCCTAACCCTAACCCTAACACTAACCCTAACCCTAGGGTTAGGGTTAGGGTTAGGGTTAGGGTTAAAGCAAATTTAAAATGAAAAAAGCAAATAAAACGAAGGTATGGAGATTAAATACGCTTTACACCAAAGGAGTAAATGTAAACAACTGAATACTTGTCAGTGATTGGTTGAAATTATCGAAATAAGACAATTTTTTACATGAAATAAATTCGAATACAAAAATATTTTTCTGTTCTATAACACAAAATAGATAAGTATACGAAGTTTGAAAGTCTTTCGGTACCAAAAACACTACGTAAAACATTAATGAAAAATGTGGCCCCCGTTTTAAAATAGATCCCAATAGTGTACTATAGAGAGATTTTCACATAGGAAGAGCTGAATTCATCACTGTCAGACAATGAGATCCTCGTTTGTTCCACAGTGGTGATGCTGCTGCGCACTGCATTTTTTGCAGCCAGGTGAAATGTGATACTATTGTGGTAACTACCTGCAGCTACGTTGACTTACGATCCTGGTAGATGGACAGGACTGTTGAGAGTTAAACGTGTGGTTGCTTTTAACCTAGTGTTGTTAATTATACAGCACTGCACTACCTCTTTACTACTTGATCCGTTGATAGTAATGTTTTGATCTCTGAAACAATATCATAATGAAACTATATTACATTGTAGTAATTACCTACAGCCAAGAGTTGAAACTGTGATGTTATATAAATAGATATACTTTTACTAACCGTTACTGGCTTTGTGATAATCCGAATTACTTAATTAATCCAATCTTAATGATGTTCGATATTTACTTTCGGCCGATTATTTCTCCGGTATTGATTTTTGACACCAATTACTTCCTTGATTCTGTTTTGACCTTTACGATGGCTCCAGCAGCCGATATAGAGTCTGTTTAGTCATGAAGTCACAGCTCTTCTCGTCTCAAATGAACTTAGTTCATATATCACAATGCAGTGTGTGGCAGACAGCATTGGTATTCAGTACACGTCAGTTTCTACACCAACGTAGCTACTATAGGTTTTAATGCATAAAACCTCAGAGATGACCTTTTGTCTGTGTTTGGATCGTTATGTAAACCTCAGTAGACGATGAAAAGCTGAATTATTAAAACATCAGAAAAAATTTCCTTCGGTATTCAGTTACATTCCTGTAAGTTCCGCGTTCAAATCACGCCACAGTTGACTTAATCTTTCAGCTTTCTGTGGTCTATAAAATAACAACCAGTCAAATATTGGCTTAGATTGAATTTTGAATTCACTATATCTTCCCCAGAGAAGCTGTAATTTTTAGTGATAAAATCTGAGATTAGGGTTCAATTTCCGACTGATGCAAGTTTAAGACCGGTGGAAATAGGAGGCACAACAGAAAATAGAGAGGAAGCACAAAGTAGAGTTAGTAGTTATAATGTGTACGTGCTGTTGTTCTTCGGTCTTGGGTCGACACCGATGCAACGGGTGAATGATCAAATGCATTCCAGTCTGTTTTCAAAGACAAGTATAGTGCAGACTGCATAATCCGATGTGTAATTTGAGAGAGAGAGAGAGAGAGAGAGGAGAGAGAGAGAGAGAGAGACTGGGATGTTATATCTAGCGAAGTGATCATGTAGAGGTTCCCTTAATCAAAGAAAGTTGATATAAATGCTAGCAACTCAGTCAGTCTCACGTATGAAGAAAATATTTTCAGGGAAGTAAGAATGACCCAAGTCGCAGGAACACACACACACACACACACACACACACACACACACACACACATACATATATATATATATATATATATATATATATATATATATATATATATATATATATATACATATATAGATACATAGATAGATAAATACTATATACATGTGCATACATATGTATGTTGATATATATATATATATATATATATATATATATATATATATATATATATGTATATATATATATATATAAATATATATATATATATATATATATATATATATATATATATATATATATATATATATATATATATATATATATATATATATATATATATATACATGTGTGTGTGTGTGTGTGTGTGTGTGTGTGTGTGTGTGTATGTGTGTACCTACTGTTTTCTCCATGCCACCCGAAACTTACTAAATACAATATTCTATTGATCTATCTAGAAGAATCCGAACAATTGTTTCCAATCTGGATGCTCACAATAAAAAACTCTTTGAAATAAAACAGGTGCTAATGGAAAGAACGTATCCGTCGACTCAAATAGAGAACGGAATGGAATGCATCAAAGCAATAGATATTGAAGAATTAAGAAAAGCCAAAAACACTCCAGATACACTTAAAACTCTGTCTTTAATTACAGGACATAACCCAAGAAACACGAAGACATTCAGCAGTATCCAACAGAACATACCGTTATTGAGTCAGAACCAAGGAATGAAAAAGCTACCTGAATCCTACAAAATAATCAAATGCAAAAGTCAACCAATGTCCTTAAAAGCTACTTACCAAGACGAAACTACCAACTACGGACTCAACTCCAACAGTTATAATGTATGACCGATCCAGTGGTGGTACTTGTGAGAGCCATATTGAGGACACAACTTATAAATTTAAATTATGGCAAGTTTTTACTATGGAAAACCATTTTACCTGTTCTTCAAAAGATTCAGTTTATCCCATCAAATGCAAAGATGAAATTGGACAAAACCTACTTTAATAATACGATTAAATATTCATAGTCAACAAATACGGGATCCCAAAACAAGACAAATTCTACTTAGTGAAAATTTAGACACATACACGAAAACCAAATCTCCCAATTTTTTTGTCTTCCCACTCGGTCAGTGTGCAGACGATACGCGAGATCAAACAAGAATTAAAAAGGAAAGTTCGTTTATTAAAAATACAAGTCGCAGCTGAACAGGCTATAAAAAAAAGCCATCAGCAATGCACAATTTTCCTTTTCCTGTGAATCAATTACTGAAGAATGTCTACTTAGGTTCCTTCTTAAGAAAACCAAAATTCATGAAGCAGCTATCGTCTATCTTATTTACCTCACATCTAATTATCACATTCGTCCCACATCTTGTTAACAAAGAAGGGATACCTTTCGACATGTTCAATGGTTGAAAACTAGCACTAATTGATAACGCTATTCTTCGACAGAATAATAAGCAATAATTATCTATAACACTTTTATGTAAACAATTATTATATCAGTTATTCATATCTCTCTTTTCTAACTGTTAAATGACATTAAACGGAGAAAAGCTTTTATGTGACCTTCTCGCTCGAGTGTCACATGAGCGTAATACACGAACGTTGACCAATGTATTTGTACGTTAACGGATAACATTCATAGTCACATTCCAGCCTTTTTTTTAAACAAACTAATTTTGTAACAACGACCAGAATAGACATATTTTGTGACACAACTCCATACGCTGCACATTTTTGAAAATCTAATGTGGAACTGGTCTACTGTATTCTTCTATCTTAAAATATAATTAAATTCTAATTAATTTAAAACATAATCTGAGCATTCTCAACTTCATTTTTTTCTATTCCTCCACTTGTTTGGATTAATAACAATTTGTCTCTCTTTCTCTTTCTCTCTGTTTCTGTCTGTCTCTGTCTGTCTGTCTGTCCTCTCTCTCTCTCGCTATATATATATATATATATATATATATATATATATATATATATATATATATATATATATATATATATATATATATATATATATATATATATATATATAGGCATGTATATAAATACCAGTATACATATTTCGTTCCTACGTACGAGTCATCATTGCAGTTAATTGGAAATCAGCATTGAATGTTCGAAGTAGAATTGGAAGCCAAACCGCGACGGATCATCAAGGGAAGACTGTATTACTATAGCACTCTATTACAAAGATCAAATAGCCAAGTATTTCTTTTATCCTTCTCAATTGAAATTTTACTGCTGGCGGTAGTAGAGCTACATCGGTGGTGCAACCGGAGTTCGCATCTCATAGAAGTTTGATATTCCAGAGCTTTCAGCACACCGTTCATCTCAATGCTACCAAAAGCTTTTCCGTAGTCGACGGAAGCAGCAGAGCCATTGACTGAAGAGGTAGCGTGAACGTCAACGGTAAGCTACTGAACACACCTCCGATTCAGAGATGACATCGTACCTATCGCCGAAAC